>NW_027463982.1:0-98727 GCF_050947455.1 Rhinoderma darwinii
TACGGTTCAAGAATTAGCTTTAGAAACATTTGCCTTAGGAACATGCAGAGGAGTCCAAGATAGTGTTTTTTAGACTGGCTGCCACGAGCTGAATCGAATGCAGCCAAGAGCGAGCGTCTGTGACTTACGGTTCAGGAGTTATTCACAGAAACATGGTTCTGAACATGCTGCCAATTGCTCGCCTGGGAAACATGCAGAGAAGTCCAAGATAGTGTTTTTTAGACTGGCTGCCACGAGCTGAATCGAATGCAGCCAAGAGCGAGCGTCTAGGACTTACGGTTCAGGAGTTATTCACAGAAACATGGTTCTGAACATGCTGCCAATTGCTCGCCTGGGAAACATGCAGAGAAGTCCAAGATAGTGTTTTTTAGACTGGCTGCCACGAGCTGAATCGAATGCAGCCAAGAGCGAGCGTCTAGGACTTACGGTTCAGGAGTTATTCACAGAAACATGGTTCTTTTACTGCCAGCCGCGAAAGCGAAAATAACCAAGATCGAGCGTCTAGGATTTACTTGTCAATAACTCGCCTGGGAAACATCCAGAGAAGTCAAACACAGTGCTCCTATACTAATTGCCAGGCGCTGAGACGAATGCCGCCAAGATCGAGCGTCTAGGACTTACGGTTCAAGAATTAGCTTTAGAAACATTTGCCTTAGGAACATGCAGAGAAGTCCAAGATAGTGTTTTTTAGACTGGCTGCCACGAGCTGAATCGAAAGCAGCCAAGAGCGAGCGTCTGTGACTTACGGTTCAGGAGTTATTCACAGAAACATGGTTCTGAACATGCTGCCAATTGCTCGCCTGGGAAACATGCAGAGAAGTCCAAGATAGTGTTTTTTAGACTGGCTGCCACGAGCTGAATCGAATGCAGCCAAGAGCGAGCGTCTAGGACTTACGGTTCAGGAGTTATTCACAGAAACATGGTTCTGAACATGCTGCCAATTGCTCGCCTGGGAAACATGCAGAGAAGTCCAAGATAGTGTTTTTTAGACTGGCTGCCACGAGCTGAATCGAATGCAGCCAAGAGCGAGCGTCTAGGACTTACGGTTCAGGAGTTATTCACAGAAACATGGTTCTGAACATGCTGCCAATTGCTCGCCTGGGAAACATGCAGAGAAGTCCAAGATAGTGTTTTTTAGACTGGCTGCCACGAGCTGAATCGAATGCAGCCAAGAGCGAGCGTCTAGGACTTACGGTTCAGGAGTTATTCACAGAAACATGGTTCTTTTACTGCCAGCCGCGAAAGCGAAAATAACCAAGATCGAGCGTCTAGGATTTACTTGTCAATAACTCGCCTGGGAAACATCCAGAGAAGTCAAACACAGTGCTCCTATACTAATTGCCAGGCGCTGAGACGAATGCCGCCAAGATCGAGCGTCTAGGACTTACGGTTCAAGAATTAGCTTTAGAAACATTTGCCTTAGGAACATGCAGAGGAGTCCAAGATAGTGTTTTTTAGACTGGCTGCCACGAGCTGAATCGAATGCAGCCAAGAGCGAGCGTCTGTGACTTACGGTTCAGGAGTTATTCACAGAAACATGGTTCTGAACATGCTGCCAATTGCTCGCCTGGGAAACATGCAGAGAAGTCCAAGATAGTGTTTTTTAGACTGGCTGCCACGAGCTGAATCGAATGCAGCCAAGAGCGAGCGTCTAGGACTTACGGTTCAGGAGTTATTCACAGAAACATGGTTCTGAACATGCTGCCAATTGCTCGCCTGGGAAACATGCAGAGAAGTCCAAGATAGTGTTTTTTAGACTGGCTGCCACGAGCTGAATCGAATGCAGCCAAGAGCGAGCGTCTAGGACTTACGGTTCAGGAGTTATTCACAGAAACATGGTTCTGAACATGCTGCCAATTGCTCGCCTGGGAAACATGCAGAGAAGTCCAAGATAGTGTTTTTTAGACTGGCTGCCACGAGCTGAATCGAATGCAGCCAAGAGCGAGCGTCTAGGACTTACGGTTCAGGAGTTATTCACAGAAACATGGTTCTTTTACTGCCAGCCGCGAAAGCGAAAATAACCAAGATCGAGCGTCTAGGATTTACTTGTCAATAACTCGCCTGGGAAACATCCAGAGAAGTCAAACACAGTGCTCCTATACTAATTGCCAGGCGCTGAGACGAATGCCGCCAAGATCGAGCGTCTAGGACTTACGGTTCAGGAGTTATTCACAGAAACATGGTTCTGAACATGCTGCCAATTTCTCGCCTGGGAAACATGCAGAGAAGTCCAAGATAGTGTTTTTTAGACTGGCTGCCACGAGCTGAATCGAATGCAGCCAAGAGCGAGCGTCTAGGACTTACGGTTCAGGAGTTATTCACAGAAACATGGTTCTGAACATGCTGCCAATTGCTCGCCTGGGAAACATGCAGAGAAGTCCAAGATAGTGTTTTTTAGACTGGCTGCCACGAGCTGAATCGAATGCAGCCAAGAGCGAGCGTCTAGGACTTACGGTTCAGGAGTTATTCACAGAAACATGGTTCTGAACATGCTGCCAATTTCTCGCCTGGGAAACATGCAGAGAAGTCCAAGATAGTGTTTTTTAGACTGGCTGCCACGAGCTGAATCGAATGCAGCCAAGAGCGAGCGTCTAGGACTTACGGTTCAGGAGTTATTCACAGAAACATGGTTCTGAACATGCTGCCAATTTCTCGCCTGGGAAACATGCAGAGAAGTCCAAGATAGTGTTTTTTAGACTGGCTGCCACGAGCTGAATCGAATGCAGCCAAGAGCGAGCGTCTAGGACTTACGGTTCAGGAGTTATTCACAGAAACATGGTTCTGAACATGCTGCCAATTTCTCGCCTGGGAAACATGCAGAGAAGTCCAAGATAGTGTTTTTTAGACTGGCTGCCACGAGCTGAATCGAATGCAGCCAAGAGCGAGCGTCTAGGACTTACGGTTCAGGAGTTATTCACAGAAACATGGTTCTGAACATGCTGCCAATTGCTCGCCTGGGAAACATGCAGAGAAGTCCAAGATAGTGTTTTTTAGACTGGCTGCCACGAGCTGAATCGAATGCAGCCAAGAGCGAGCGTCTAGGACTTACGGTTCAGGAGTTATTCACAGAAACATGGTTCTTTTACTGCCAGCCGCGAAAGCGAAAATAACCAAGATCGAGCGTCTAGGATTTACTTGTCAATAACTCGCCTGGGAAACATCCAGAGAAGTCAAACACAGTGCTCCTATACTAATTGCCAGGCGCTGAGACGAATGCCGCCAAGATCGAGCGTCTAGGACTTACGGTTCAAGAATTAGATTTAGAAACATTTGCCTTAGGAACATGCAGAGAAGTCCAAGATAGTGTTTTTTAGACTGGCTGCCACGAGCTGAATCGAATGCAGCCAAGAGCGAGCGTCTAGGACTTACGGTTCAGGAGTTATTCACAGAAACATGGTTCTGAACATGCTGCCAATTGCTCGCCTGGGAAACATGCAGAGAAGTCCAAGATAGTGTTTTTTAGACTGGCTGCCACGAGCTGAATCGAATGCAGCCAAGAGCGAGCGTCTAGGACTTACGGTTCAGGAGTTATTCACAGAAACATGGTTCTGAACATGCTGCCAATTGCTCGCCTGGGAAACATGCAGAGAAGTCCAAGATAGTGTTTTTTAGACTGGCTGCCACGAGCTGAATCGAATGCAGCCAAGAGCGAGCGTCTAGGACTTACGGTTCAGGAGTTATTCACAGAAACATGGTTCTTTTACTGCCAGCCGCGAAAGCGAAAATAACCAAGATCGAGCGTCTAGGATTTACTTGTCAATAACTCGCCTGGGAAACATCCAGAGAAGTCAAACACAGTGCTCCTATACTAATTGCCAGGCGCTGAGACGAATGCCGCCAAGATCGAGCGTCTAGGACTTACGGTTCAAGAATTAGCTTTAGAAACATTTGCCTTAGGAACATGCAGAGAAGTCCAAGATAGTGTTTTTTAGACTGGCTGCCACGAGCTGAATCGAATGCAGCCAAGAGCGAGCGTCTAGGACTTACGGTTCAGGAGTTATTCACAGAAACATGGTTCTGAACATGCTGCCAATTGCTCGCCTGGGAAACATGCAGAGAAGTCCAAGATAGTGTTTTTTAGACTGGCTGCCACGAGCTGAATCGAATGCAGCCAAGAGCGAGCGTCTAGGACTTACGGTTCAGGAGTTATTCACAGAAACATGGTTCTTTTACTGCCAGCCGCGAAAGCGAAAATAACCAAGATCGAGCGTCTAGGATTTACTTGTCAATAACTCGCCTGGGAAACATCCAGAGAAGTCAAACACAGTGCTCCTATACTAATTGCCAGGCGCTGAGACGAATGCCGCCAAGATCGAGCGTCTAGGACTTACGGTTCAAGAATTAGCTTTAGAAACATTTGCCTTAGGAACATGCAGAGGAGTCCAAGATAGTGTTTTTTAGACTGGCTGCCACGAGCTGAATCGAATGCAGCCAAGAGCGAGCGTCTGTGACTTACGGTTCAGGAGTTATTCACAGAAACATGGTTCTGAACATGCTGCCAATTGCTCGCCTGGGAAACATGCAGAGAAGTCCAAGATAGTGTTTTTTAGACTGGCTGCCACGAGCTGAATCGAATGCAGCCAAGAGCGAGCGTCTAGGACTTACGGTTCAGGAGTTATTCACAGAAACATGGTTCTGAACATGCTGCCAATTGCTCGCCTGGGAAACATGCAGAGAAGTCCAAGATAGTGTTTTTTAGACTGGCTGCCACGAGCTGAATCGAATGCAGCCAAGAGCGAGCGTCTAGGACTTACGGTTCAGGAGTTATTCACAGAAACATGGTTCTGAACATGCTGCCAATTGCTCGCCTGGGAAACATGCAGAGAAGTCCAAGATAGTGTTTTTTAGACTGGCTGCCACGAGCTGAATCGAATGCAGCCAAGAGCGAGCGTCTAGGACTTACGGTTCAGGAGTTATTCACAGAAACATGGTTCTTTTACTGCCAGCCGCGAAAGCGAAAATAACCAAGATCGAGCGTCTAGGATTTACTTGTCAATAACTCGCCTGGGAAACATCCAGAGAAGTCAAACACAGTGCTCCTATACTAATTGCCAGGCGCTGAGACGAATGCCGCCAAGATCGAGCGTCTAGGACTTACGGTTCAAGAATTAGCTTTAGAAACATTTGCCTTAGGAACATGCAGAGAAGTCCAAGATAGTGTTTTTTAGACTGGCTGCCACGAGCTGAATCGAATGCAGCCAAGAGCGAGCGTCTAGGACTTACGGTTCAGGAGTTATTCACAGAAACATGGTTCTGAACATGCTGCCAATTGCTCGCCTGGGAAACATGCAGAGAAGTCCAAGATAGTGTTTTTTAGACTGGCTGCCACGAGCTGAATCGAATGCAGCCAAGAGCGAGCGTCTAGGACTTACGGTTCAGGAGTTATTCACAGAAACATGGTTCTTTTACTGCCAGCCGCGAAAGCGAAAATAACCAAGATCGAGCGTCTAGGATTTACTTGTCAATAACTCGCCTGGGAAACATCCAGAGAAGTCAAACACAGTGCTCCTATACTAATTGCCAGGCGCTGAGACGAATGCCGCCAAGATCGAGCGTCTAGGACTTACGGTTCAAGAATTAGCTTTAGAAACATTTGCCTTAGGAACATGCAGAGAAGTCCAAGATAGTGTTTTTTAGACTGGCTGCCACGAGCTGAATCGAATGCAGCCAAGAGCGAGCGTCTAGGACTTACGGTTCAGGAGTTATTCACAGAAACATGGTTCTGAACATGCTGCCAATTGCTCGCCTGGGAAACATGCAGAGAAGTCCAAGATAGTGTTTTTTAGACTGGCTGCCACGAGCTGAATCGAATGCAGCCAAGAGCGAGCGTCTAGGACTTACGGTTCAGGAGTTATTCACAGAAACATGGTTCTTTTACTGCCAGCCGCGAAAGCGAAAATAACCAAGATCGAGCGTCTAGGATTTACTTGTCAATAACTCGCCTGGGAAACATCCAGAGAAGTCAAACACAGTGCTCCTATACTAATTGCCAGGCGCTGAGACGAATGCCGCCAAGATCGAGCGTCTAGGACTTACGGTTCAAGAATTAGCTTTAGAAACATTTGCCTTAGGAACATGCAGAGGAGTCCAAGATAGTGTTTTTTAGACTGGCTGCCACGAGCTGAATCGAATGCAGCCAAGAGCGAGCGTCTGTGACTTACGGTTCAGGAGTTATTCACAGAAACATGGTTCTGAACATGCTGCCAATTGCTCGCCTGGGAAACATGCAGAGAAGTCCAAGATAGTGTTTTTTAGACTGGCTGCCACGAGCTGAATCGAATGCAGCCAAGAGCGAGCGTCTAGGACTTACGGTTCAGGAGTTATTCACAGAAACATGGTTCTGAACATGCTGCCAATTGCTCGCCTGGGAAACATGCAGAGAAGTCCAAGATAGTGTTTTTTAGACTGGCTGCCACGAGCTGAATCGAATGCAGCCAAGAGCGAGCGTCTAGGACTTACGGTTCAGGAGTTATTCACAGAAACATGGTTCTTTTACTGCCAGCCGCGAAAGCGAAAATAACCAAGATCGAGCGTCTAGGATTTACTTGTCAATAACTCGCCTGGGAAACATCCAGAGAAGTCAAACACAGTGCTCCTATACTAATTGCCAGGCGCTGAGACGAATGCCGCCAAGATCGAGCGTCTAGGACTTACGGTTCAGGAGTTATTCACAGAAACATGGTTCTGAACATGCTGCCAATTTCTCGCCTGGGAAACATGCAGAGAAGTCCAAGATAGTGTTTTTTAGACTGGCTGCCACGAGCTGAATCGAATGCAGCCAAGAGCGAGCGTCTAGGACTTACGGTTCAGGAGTTATTCACAGAAACATGGTTCTGAACATGCTGCCAATTTCTCGCCTGGGAAACATGCAGAGAAGTCCAAGATAGTGTTTTTTAGACTGGCTGCCACGAGCTGAATCGAATGCAGCCAAGAGCGAGCGTCTAGGACTTACGGTTCAGGAGTTATTCACAGAAACATGGTTCTGAACATGCTGCCAATTTCTCGCCTGGGAAACATGCAGAGAAGTCCAAGATAGTGTTTTTTAGACTGGCTGCCACGAGCTGAATCGAATGCAGCCAAGAGCGAGCGTCTAGGACTTACGGTTCAGGAGTTATTCACAGAAACATGGTTCTGAACATGCTGCCAATTTCTCGCCTGGGAAACATGCAGAGAAGTCCAAGATAGTGTTTTTTAGACTGGCTGCCACGAGCTGAATCGAATGCAGCCAAGAGCGAGCGTCTAGGACTTACGGTTCAGGAGTTATTTACAGAAACATGGTTCTGAACATGCTGCCAATTTCTCGCCTGGGAAACATGCAGAGAAGTCCAAGATAGTGTTTTTTAGACTGGCTGCCACGAGCTGAATCGAATGCAGCCAAGAGCGAGCGTCTAGGACTTACGGTTCAGGAGTTATTCACAGAAACATGGTTCTGAACATGCTGCCAATTTCTCGCCTGGGAAACATGCAGAGAAGTCCAAGATAGTGTTTTTTAGACTGGCTGCCACGAGCTGAATCGAATGCAGCCAAGAGCGAGCGTCTAGGACTTACGGTTCAGGAGTTATTCACAGAAACATGGTTCTTTTACTGCCAGCCGCGAAAGCGAAAATAACCAAGATCGAGCGTCTAGGATTTACTTGTCAATAACTCGCCTGGGAAACATCCAGAGAAGTCAAACACAGTGCTCCTATACTAATTGCCAGGCGCTGAGACGAATGCCGCCAAGATCGAGCGTCTAGGACTTACGGTTCAGGAGTTATTCACAGAAACATGGTTCTGAACATGCTGCCAATTTCTCGCCTGGGAAACATGCAGAGAAGTCCAAGATAGTGTTTTTTAGACTGGCTGCCACGAGCTGAATCGAATGCAGCCAAGAGCGAGCGTCTAGGACTTACGGTTCAGGAGTTATTCACAGAAACATGGTTCTGAACATGCTGCCAATTGCTCGCCTGGGAAACATGCAGAGAAGTCCAAGATAGTGTTTTTTAGACTGGCTGCCACGAGCTGAATCGAATGCAGCCAAGAGCGAGCGTCTAGGACTTACGGTTCAGGAGTTATTCACAGAAACATGGTTCTTTTACTGCCAGCCGCGAAAGCGAAAATAACCAAGATCGAGCGTCTAGGATTTACTTGTCAATAACTCGCCTGGGAAACATCCAGAGAAGTCAAACACAGTGCTCCTATACTAATTGCCAGGCGCTGAGACGAATGCCGCCAAGATCGAGCGTCTAGGACTTACGGTTCAGGAGTTATTCACAGAAACATGGTTCTGAACATGCTGCCAATTTCTCGCCTGGGAAACATGCAGAGAAGTCCAAGATAGTGTTTTTTAGACTGGCTGCCACGAGCTGAATCGAATGCAGCCAAGAGCGAGCGTCTAGGACTTACGGTTCAGGAGTTATTCACAGAAACATGGTTCTTTTACTGCCAGCCGCGAAAGCGAAAATAACCAAGATCGAGCGTCTAGGATTTACTTGTCAATAACTCGCCTGGGAAACATCCAGAGAAGTCAAACACAGTGCTCCTATACTAATTGCCAGGCGCTGAGACGAATGCCGCCAAGATCGAGCGTCTAGGACTTACGGTTCAGGAGTTATTCACAGAAACATGGTTCTGAACATGCTGCCAATTTCTCGCCTGGGAAACATGCAGAGAAGTCCAAGATAGTGTTTTTTAGACTGGCTGCCACGAGCTGAATCGAATGCAGCCAAGAGCGAGCGTCTAGGACTTACGGTTCAGGAGTTATTCACAGAAACATGGTTCTGAACATGCTGCCAATTGCTCGCCTGGGAAACATGCAGAGAAGTCCAAGATAGTGTTTTTTAGACTGGCTGCCACGAGCTGAATCGAATGCAGCCAAGAGCGAGCGTCTAGGACTTACGGTTCAGGAGTTATTCACAGAAACATGGTTCTTTTACTGCCAGCCGCGAAAGCGAAAATAACCAAGATCGAGCGTCTAGGATTTACTTGTCAATAACTCGCCTGGGAAACATCCAGAGAAGTCAAACACAGTGCTCCTATACTAATTGCCAGGCGCTGAGACGAATGCCGCCAAGATCGAGCGTCTAGGACTTACGGTTCAAGAATTAGCTTTAGAAACATTTGCCTTAGGAACATGCAGAGAAGTCCAAGATAGTGTTTTTTAGACTGGCTGCCACGAGCTGAATCGAATGCAGCCAAGAGCGAGCGTCTAGGACTTACGGTTCAGGAGTTATTCACAGAAACATGGTTCTGAACATGCTGCCAATTGCTCGCCTGGGAAACATGCAGAGAAGTCCAAGATAGTGTTTTTTAGACTGGCTGCCACGAGCTGAATCGAATGCAGCCAAGAGCGAGCGTCTAGGACTTACGGTTCAGGAGTTATTCACAGAAACATGGTTCTTTTACTGCCAGCCGCGAAAGCGAAAATAACCAAGATCGAGCGTCTAGGATTTACTTGTCAATAACTCGCCTGGGAAACATCCAGAGAAGTCAAACACAGTGCTCCTATACTAATTGCCAGGCGCTGAGACGAATGCCGCCAAGATCGAGCGTCTAGGACTTACGGTTCAAGAATTAGCTTTAGAAACATTTGCCTTAGGAACATGCAGAGGAGTCCAAGATAGTGTTTTTTAGACTGGCTGCCACGAGCTGAATCGAATGCAGCCAAGAGCGAGCGTCTGTGACTTACGGTTCAGGAGTTATTCACAGAAACATGGTTCTGAACATGCTGCCAATTGCTCGCCTGGGAAACATGCAGAGAAGTCCAAGATAGTGTTTTTTAGACTGGCTGCCACGAGCTGAATCGAATGCAGCCAAGAGCGAGCGTCTAGGACTTACGGTTCAGGAGTTATTCACAGAAACATGGTTCTGAACATGCTGCCAATTGCTCGCCTGGGAAACATGCAGAGAAGTCCAAGATAGTGTTTTTTAGACTGGCTGCCACGAGCTGAATCGAATGCAGCCAAGAGCGAGCGTCTAGGACTTACGGTTCAGGAGTTATTCACAGAAACATGGTTCTTTTACTGCCAGCCGCGAAAGCGAAAATAACCAAGATCGAGCGTCTAGGATTTACTTGTCAATAACTCGCCTGGGAAACATCCAGAGAAGTCAAACACAGTGCTCCTATACTAATTGCCAGGCGCTGAGACGAATGCCGCCAAGATCGAGCGTCTAGGACTTACGGTTCAGGAGTTATTCACAGAAACATGGTTCTGAACATGCTGCCAATTTCTCGCCTGGGAAACATGCAGAGAAGTCCAAGATAGTGTTTTTTAGACTGGCTGCCACGAGCTGAATCGAATGCAGCCAAGAGCGAGCGTCTAGGACTTACGGTTCAGGAGTTATTCACAGAAACATGGTTCTGAACATGCTGCCAATTGCTCGCCTGGGAAACATGCAGAGAAGTCCAAGATAGTGTTTTTTAGACTGGCTGCCACGAGCTGAATCGAATGCAGCCAAGAGCGAGCGTCTAGGACTTACGGTTCAGGAGTTATTCACAGAAACATGGTTCTTTTACTGCCAGCCGCGAAAGCGAAAATAACCAAGATCGAGCGTCTAGGATTTACTTGTCAATAACTCGCCTGGGAAACATCCAGAGAAGTCAAACACAGTGCTCCTATACTAATTGCCAGGCGCTGAGACGAATGCCGCCAAGATCGAGCGTCTAGGACTTACGGTTCAAGAATTAGCTTTAGAAACATTTGCCTTAGGAACATGCAGAGGAGTCCAAGATAGTGTTTTTTAGACTGGCTGCCACGAGCTGAATCGAATGCAGCCAAGAGCGAGCGTCTGTGACTTACGGTTCAGGAGTTATTCACAGAAACATGGTTCTGAACATGCTGCCAATTGCTCGCCTGGGAAACATGCAGAGAAGTCCAAGATAGTGTTTTTTAGACTGGCTGCCACGAGCTGAATCGAATGCAGCCAAGAGCGAGCGTCTAGGACTTACGGTTCAGGAGTTATTCACAGAAACATGGTTCTGAACATGCTGCCAATTGCTCGCCTGGGAAACATGCAGAGAAGTCCAAGATAGTGTTTTTTAGACTGGCTGCCACGAGCTGAATCGAATGCAGCCAAGAGCGAGCGTCTAGGACTTACGGTTCAGGAGTTATTCACAGAAACATGGTTCTTTTACTGCCAGCCGCGAAAGCGAAAATAACCAAGATCGAGCGTCTAGGATTTACTTGTCAATAACTCGCCTGGGAAACATCCAGAGAAGTCAAACACAGTGCTCCTATACTAATTGCCAGGCGCTGAGACGAATGCCGCCAAGATCGAGCGTCTAGGACTTACGGTTCAGGAGTTATTCACAGAAACATGGTTCTGAACATGCTGCCAATTTCTCGCCTGGGAAACATGCAGAGAAGTCCAAGATAGTGTTTTTTAGACTGGCTGCCACGAGCTGAATCGAATGCAGCCAAGAGCGAGCGTCTAGGACTTACGGTTCAGGAGTTATTCACAGAAACATGGTTCTTTTACTGCCAGCCGCGAAAGCGAAAATAACCAAGATCGAGCGTCTAGGATTTACTTGTCAATAACTCGCCTGGGAAACATCCAGAGAAGTCAAACACAGTGCTCCTATACTAATTGCCAGGCGCTGAGACGAATGCCGCCAAGATCGAGCGTCTAGGACTTACGGTTCAGGAGTTATTCACAGAAACATGGTTCTGAACATGCTGCCAATTTCTCGCCTGGGAAACATGCAGAGAAGTCCAAGATAGTGTTTTTTAGACTGGCTGCCACGAGCTGAATCGAATGCAGCCAAGAGCGAGCGTCTAGGACTTACGGTTCAGGAGTTATTCACAGAAACATGGTTCTGAACATGCTGCCAATTTCTCGCCTGGGAAACATGCAGAGAAGTCCAAGATAGTGTTTTTTAGACTGGCTGCCACGAGCTGAATCGAATGCAGCCAAGAGCGAGCGTCTAGGACTTACGGTTCAGGAGTTATTCACAGAAACATGGTTCTGAACATGCTGCCAATTTCTCGCCTGGGAAACATGCAGAGAAGTCCAAGATAGTGTTTTTTAGACTGGCTGCCACGAGCTGAATCGAATGCAGCCAAGAGCGAGCGTCTAGGACTTACGGTTCAGGAGTTATTCACAGAAACATGGTTCTGAACATGCTGCCAATTTCTCGCCTGGGAAACATGCAGAGAAGTCCAAGATAGTGTTTTTTAGACTGGCTGCCACGAGCTGAATCGAATGCAGCCAAGAGCGAGCGTCTAGGACTTACGGTTCAGGAGTTATTCACAGAAACATGGTTCTGAACATGCTGCCAATTTCTCGCCTGGGAAACATGCAGAGAAGTCCAAGATAGTGTTTTTTAGACTGGCTGCCACGAGCTGAATCGAATGCAGCCAAGAGCGAGCGTCTAGGACTTACGGTTCAGGAGTTATTCACAGAAACATGGTTCTGAACATGCTGCCAATTTCTCGCCTGGGAAACATGCAGAGAAGTCCAAGATAGTGTTTTTTAGACTGGCTGCCACGAGCTGAATCGAATGCAGCCAAGAGCGAGCGTCTAGGACTTACGGTTCAGGAGTTATTCACAGAAACATGGTTCTTTTACTGCCAGCCGCGAAAGCGAAAATAACCAAGATCGAGCGTCTAGGATTTACTTGTCAATAACTCGCCTGGGAAACATCCAGAGAAGTCAAACACAGTGCTCCTATACTAATTGCCAGGCGCTGAGACGAATGCCGCCAAGATCGAGCGTCTAGGACTTACGGTTCAGGAGTTATTCACAGAAACATGGTTCTGAACATGCTGCCAATTTCTCGCCTGGGAAACATGCAGAGAAGTCCAAGATAGTGTTTTTTAGACTGGCTGCCACGAGCTGAATCGAATGCAGCCAAGAGCGAGCGTCTAGGACTTACGGTTCAGGAGTTATTCACAGAAACATGGTTCTGAACATGCTGCCAATTGCTCGCCTGGGAAACATGCAGAGAAGTCCAAGATAGTGTTTTTTAGACTGGCTGCCACGAGCTGAATCGAATGCAGCCAAGAGCGAGCGTCTAGGACTTACGGTTCAGGAGTTATTCACAGAAACATGGTTCTGAACATGCTGCCAATTGCTCGCCTGGGAAACATGCAGAGAAGTCCAAGATAGTGTTTTTTAGACTGGCTGCCACGAGCTGAATCGAATGCAGCCAAGAGCGAGCGTCTAGGACTTACGGTTCAGGAGTTATTCACAGAAACATGGTTCTTTTACTGCCAGCCGCGAAAGCGAAAATAACCAAGATCGAGCGTCTAGGATTTACTTGTCAATAACTCGCCTGGGAAACATCCAGAGAAGTCAAACACAGTGCTCCTATACTAATTGCCAGGCGCTGAGACGAATGCCGCCAAGATCGAGCGTCTAGGACTTACGGTTCAGGAGTTATTCACAGAAACATGGTTCTGAACATGCTGCCAATTTCTCGCCTGGGAAACATGCAGAGAAGTCCAAGATAGTGTTTTTTAGACTGGCTGCCACGAGCTGAATCGAATGCAGCCAAGAGCGAGCGTCTAGGACTTACGGTTCAGGAGTTATTCACAGAAACATGGTTCTTTTACTGCCAGCCGCGAAAGCGAAAATAACCAAGATCGAGCGTCTAGGATTTACTTGTCAATAACTCGCCTGGGAAACATCCAGAGAAGTCAAACACAGTGCTCCTATACTAATTGCCAGGCGCTGAGACGAATGCCGCCAAGATCGAGCGTCTAGGACTTACGGTTCAGGAGTTATTCACAGAAACATGGTTCTGAACATGCTGCCAATTTCTCGCCTGGGAAACATGCAGAGAAGTCCAAGATAGTGTTTTTTAGACTGGCTGCCACGAGCTGAATCGAATGCAGCCAAGAGCGAGCGTCTAGGACTTACGGTTCAGGAGTTATTCACAGAAACATGGTTCTGAACATGCTGCCAATTGCTCGCCTGGGAAACATGCAGAGAAGTCCAAGATAGTGTTTTTTAGACTGGCTGCCACGAGCTGAATCGAATGCAGCCAAGAGCGAGCGTCTAGGACTTACGGTTCAGGAGTTATTCACAGAAACATGGTTCTGAACATGCTGCCAATTGCTCGCCTGGGAAACATGCAGAGAAGTCCAAGATAGTGTTTTTTAGACTGGCTGCCACGAGCTGAATCGAATGCAGCCAAGAGCGAGCGTCTAGGACTTACGGTTCAGGAGTTATTCACAGAAACATGGTTCTGAACATGCTGCCAATTGCTCGCCTGGGAAACATGCAGAGAAGTCCAAGATAGTGTTTTTTAGACTGGCTGCCACGAGCTGAATCGAATGCAGCCAAGAGCGAGCGTCTAGGACTTACGGTTCAGGAGTTATTCACAGAAACATGGTTCTTTTACTGCCAGCCGCGAAAGCGAAAATAACCAAGATCGAGCGTCTAGGATTTACTTGTCAATAACTCGCCTGGGAAACATCCAGAGAAGTCAAACACAGTGCTCCTATACTAATTGCCAGGCGCTGAGACGAATGCCGCCAAGATCGAGCGTCTAGGACTTACGGTTCAAGAATTAGCTTTAGAAACATTTGCCTTAGGAACATGCAGAGAAGTCCAAGATAGTGTTTTTTAGACTGGCTGCCACGAGCTGAATCGAATGCAGCCAAGAGCGAGCGTCTAGGACTTACGGTTCAGGAGTTATTCACAGAAACATGGTTCTGAACATGCTGCCAATTGCTCGCCTGGGAAACATGCAGAGAAGTCCAAGATAGTGTTTTTTAGACTGGCTGCCACGAGCTGAATCGAATGCAGCCAAGAGCGAGCGTCTAGGACTTACGGTTCAGGAGTTATTCACAGAAACATGGTTCTTTTACTGCCAGCCGCGAAAGCGAAAATAACCAAGATCGAGCGTCTAGGATTTACTTGTCAATAACTCGCCTGGGAAACATCCAGAGAAGTCAAACACAGTGCTCCTATACTAATTGCCAGGCGCTGAGACGAATGCCGCCAAGATCGAGCGTCTAGGACTTACGGTTCAAGAATTAGCTTTAGAAACATTTGCCTTAGGAACATGCAGAGGAGTCCAAGATAGTGTTTTTTAGACTGGCTGCCACGAGCTGAATCGAATGCAGCCAAGAGCGAGCGTCTGTGACTTACGGTTCAGGAGTTATTCACAGAAACATGGTTCTGAACATGCTGCCAATTGCTCGCCTGGGAAACATGCAGAGAAGTCCAAGATAGTGTTTTTTAGACTGGCTGCCACGAGCTGAATCGAATGCAGCCAAGAGCGAGCGTCTAGGACTTACGGTTCAGGAGTTATTCACAGAAACATGGTTCTGAACATGCTGCCAATTGCTCGCCTGGGAAACATGCAGAGAAGTCCAAGATAGTGTTTTTTAGACTGGCTGCCACGAGCTGAATCGAATGCAGCCAAGAGCGAGCGTCTAGGACTTACGGTTCAGGAGTTATTCACAGAAACATGGTTCTTTTACTGCCAGCCGCGAAAGCGAAAATAACCAAGATCGAGCGTCTAGGATTTACTTGTCAATAACTCGCCTGGGAAACATCCAGAGAAGTCAAACACAGTGCTCCTATACTAATTGCCAGGCGCTGAGACGAATGCCGCCAAGATCGAGCGTCTAGGACTTACGGTTCAGGAGTTATTCACAGAAACATGGTTCTGAACATGCTGCCAATTTCTCGCCTGGGAAACATGCAGAGAAGTCCAAGATAGTGTTTTTTAGACTGGCTGCCACGAGCTGAATCGAATGCAGCCAAGAGCGAGCGTCTAGGACTTACGGTTCAGGAGTTATTCACAGAAACATGGTTCTGAACATGCTGCCAATTGCTCGCCTGGGAAACATGCAGAGAAGTCCAAGATAGTGTTTTTTAGACTGGCTGCCACGAGCTGAATCGAATGCAGCCAAGAGCGAGCGTCTAGGACTTACGGTTCAGGAGTTATTCACAGAAACATGGTTCTGAACATGCTGCCAATTTCTCGCCTGGGAAACATGCAGAGAAGTCCAAGATAGTGTTTTTTAGACTGGCTGCCACGAGCTGAATCGAATGCAGCCAAGAGCGAGCGTCTAGGACTTACGGTTCAGGAGTTATTCACAGAAACATGGTTCTGAACATGCTGCCAATTTCTCGCCTGGGAAACATGCAGAGAAGTCCAAGATAGTGTTTTTTAGACTGGCTGCCACGAGCTGAATCGAATGCAGCCAAGAGCGAGCGTCTAGGACTTACGGTTCAGGAGTTATTCACAGAAACATGGTTCTGAACATGCTGCCAATTTCTCGCCTGGGAAACATGCAGAGAAGTCCAAGATAGTGTTTTTTAGACTGGCTGCCACGAGCTGAATCGAATGCAGCCAAGAGCGAGCGTCTAGGACTTACGGTTCAGGAGTTATTCACAGAAACATGGTTCTGAACATGCTGCCAATTGCTCGCCTGGGAAACATGCAGAGAAGTCCAAGATAGTGTTTTTTAGACTGGCTGCCACGAGCTGAATCGAATGCAGCCAAGAGCGAGCGTCTAGGACTTACGGTTCAGGAGTTATTCACAGAAACATGGTTCTTTTACTGCCAGCCGCGAAAGCGAAAATAACCAAGATCGAGCGTCTAGGATTTACTTGTCAATAACTCGCCTGGGAAACATCCAGAGAAGTCAAACACAGTGCTCCTATACTAATTGCCAGGCGCTGAGACGAATGCCGCCAAGATCGAGCGTCTAGGACTTACGGTTCAGGAGTTATTCACAGAAACATGGTTCTGAACATGCTGCCAATTTCTCGCCTGGGAAACATGCAGAGAAGTCCAAGACAGTGTTTTTTAGACTGGCTGCCACGAGCTGAATCGAATGCAGCCAAGAGCGAGCGTCTAGGACTTACGGTTCAGGAGTTATTCACAGAAACATGGTTCTGAACATGCTGCCAATTGCTCGCCTGGGAAACATGCAGAGAAGTCCAAGATAGTGTTTTTTAGACTGGCTGCCACGAGCTGAATCGAATGCAGCCAAGAGCGAGCGTCTAGGACTTACGGTTCAGGAGTTATTCACAGAAACATGGTTCTTTTACTGCCAGCCGCGAAAGCGAAAATAACCAAGATCGAGCGTCTAGGATTTACTTGTCAATAACTCGCCTGGGAAACATCCAGAGAAGTCAAACACAGTGCTCCTATACTAATTGCCAGGCGCTGAGACGAATGCCGCCAAGATCGAGCGTCTAGGACTTACGGTTCAGGAGTTATTCACAGAAACATGGTTCTGAACATGCTGCCAATTTCTCGCCTGGGAAACATGCAGAGAAGTCCAAGATAGTGTTTTTTAGACTGGCTGCCACGAGCTGAATCGAATGCAGCCAAGAGCGAGCGTCTAGGACTTACGGTTCAGGAGTTATTCACAGAAACATGGTTCTGAACATGCTGCCAATTGCTCGCCTGGGAAACATGCAGAGAAGTCCAAGATAGTGTTTTTTAGACTGGCTGCCACGAGCTGAATCGAATGCAGCCAAGAGCGAGCGTCTAGGACTTACGGTTCAGGAGTTATTCACAGAAACATGGTTCTTTTACTGCCAGCCGCGAAAGCGAAAATAACCAAGATCGAGCGTCTAGGATTTACTTGTCAATAACTCGCCTGGGAAACATCCAGAGAAGTCAAACACAGTGCTCCTATACTAATTGCCAGGCGCTGAGACGAATGCCGCCAAGATCGAGCGTCTAGGACTTACGGTTCAAGAATTAGCTTTAGAAACATTTGCCTTAGGAACATGCAGAGAAGTCCAAGATAGTGTTTTTTAGACTGGCTGCCACGAGCTGAATCGAATGCAGCCAAGAGCGAGCGTCTAGGACTTACGGTTCAGGAGTTATTCACAGAAACATGGTTCTGAACATGCTGCCAATTGCTCGCCTGGGAAACATGCAGAGAAGTCCAAGATAGTGTTTTTTAGACTGGCTGCCACGAGCTGAATCGAATGCAGCCAAGAGCGAGCGTCTAGGACTTACGGTTCAGGAGTTATTCACAGAAACATGGTTCTTTTACTGCCAGCCGCGAAAGCGAAAATAACCAAGATCGAGCGTCTAGGATTTACTTGTCAATAACTCGCCTGGGAAACATCCAGAGAAGTCAAACACAGTGCTCCTATACTAATTGCCAGGCGCTGAGACGAATGCCGCCAAGATCGAGCGTCTAGGACTTACGGTTCAAGAATTAGCTTTAGAAACATTTGCCTTAGGAACATGCAGAGGAGTCCAAGATAGTGTTTTTTAGACTGGCTGCCACGAGCTGAATCGAATGCAGCCAAGAGCGAGCGTCTGTGACTTACGGTTCAGGAGTTATTCACAGAAACATGGTTCTGAACATGCTGCCAATTGCTCGCCTGGGAAACATGCAGAGAAGTCCAAGATAGTGTTTTTTAGACTGGCTGCCACGAGCTGAATCGAATGCAGCCAAGAGCGAGCGTCTAGGACTTACGGTTCAGGAGTTATTCACAGAAACATGGTTCTGAACATGCTGCCAATTGCTCGCCTGGGAAACATGCAGAGAAGTCCAAGATAGTGTTTTTTAGACTGGCTGCCACGAGCTGAATCGAATGCAGCCAAGAGCGAGCGTCTAGGACTTACGGTTCAGGAGTTATTCACAGAAACATGGTTCTTTTACTGCCAGCCGCGAAAGCGAAAATAACCAAGATCGAGCGTCTAGGATTTACTTGTCAATAACTCGCCTGGGAAACATCCAGAGAAGTCAAACACAGTGCTCCTATACTAATTGCCAGGCGCTGAGACGAATGCCGCCAAGATCGAGCGTCTAGGACTTACGGTTCAGGAGTTATTCACAGAAACATGGTTCTGAACATGCTGCCAATTTCTCGCCTGGGAAACATGCAGAGAAGTCCAAGATAGTGTTTTTTAGACTGGCTGCCACGAGCTGAATCGAATGCAGCCAAGAGCGAGCGTCTAGGACTTACGGTTCAGGAGTTATTCACAGAAACATGGTTCTGAACATGCTGCCAATTGCTCGCCTGGGAAACATGCAGAGAAGTCCAAGATAGTGTTTTTTAGACTGGCTGCCACGAGCTGAATCGAATGCAGCCAAGAGCGAGCGTCTAGGACTTACGGTTCAGGAGTTATTCACAGAAACATGGTTCTGAACATGCTGCCAATTGCTCGCCTGGGAAACATGCAGAGAAGTCCAAGATAGTGTTTTTTAGACTGGCTGCCACGAGCTGAATCGAATGCAGCCAAGAGCGAGCGTCTAGGACTTACGGTTCAGGAGTTATTCACAGAAACATGGTTCTTTTACTGCCAGCCGCGAAAGCGAAAATAACCAAGATCGAGCGTCTAGGATTTACTTGTCAATAACTCGCCTGGGAAACATCCAGAGAAGTCAAACACAGTGCTCCTATACTAATTGCCAGGCGCTGAGACGAATGCCGCCAAGATCGAGCGTCTAGGACTTACGGTTCAGGAGTTATTCACAGAAACATGGTTCTGAACATGCTGCCAATTTCTCGCCTGGGAAACATGCAGAGAAGTCCAAGATAGTGTTTTTTAGACTGGCTGCCACGAGCTGAATCGAATGCAGCCAAGAGCGAGCGTCTAGGACTTACGGTTCAGGAGTTATTCACAGAAACATGGTTCTGAACATGCTGCCAATTTCTCGCCTGGGAAACATGCAGAGAAGTCCAAGATAGTGTTTTTTAGACTGGCTGCCACGAGCTGAATCGAATGCAGCCAAGAGCGAGCGTCTAGGACTTACGGTTCAGGAGTTATTCACAGAAACATGGTTCTGAACATGCTGCCAATTTCTCGCCTGGGAAACATGCAGAGAAGTCCAAGATAGTGTTTTTTAGACTGGCTGCCACGAGCTGAATCGAATGCAGCCAAGAGCGAGCGTCTAGGACTTACGGTTCAGGAGTTATTCACAGAAACATGGTTCTGAACATGCTGCCAATTGCTCGCCTGGGAAACATGCAGAGAAGTCCAAGATAGTGTTTTTTAGACTGGCTGCCACGAGCTGAATCGAATGCAGCCAAGAGCGAGCGTCTAGGACTTACGGTTCAGGAGTTATTCACAGAAACATGGTTCTTTTACTGCCAGCCGCGAAAGCGAAAATAACCAAGATCGAGCGTCTAGGATTTACTTGTCAATAACTCGCCTGGGAAACATCCAGAGAAGTCAAACACAGTGCTCCTATACTAATTGCCAGGCGCTGAGACGAATGCCGCCAAGATCGAGCGTCTAGGACTTACGGTTCAGGAGTTATTCACAGAAACATGGTTCTGAACATGCTGCCAATTTCTCGCCTGGGAAACATGCAGAGAAGTCCAAGATAGTGTTTTTTAGACTGGCTGCCACGAGCTGAATCGAATGCAGCCAAGAGCGAGCGTCTAGGACTTACGGTTCAGGAGTTATTCACAGAAACATGGTTCTTTTACTGCCAGCCGCGAAAGCGAAAATAACCAAGATCGAGCGTCTAGGATTTACTTGTCAATAACTCGCCTGGGAAACATCCAGAGAAGTCAAACACAGTGCTCCTATACTAATTGCCAGGCGCTGAGACGAATGCCGCCAAGATCGAGCGTCTAGGACTTACGGTTCAGGAGTTATTCACAGAAACATGGTTCTGAACATGCTGCCAATTTCTCGCCTGGGAAACATGCAGAGAAGTCCAAGATAGTGTTTTTTAGACTGGCTGCCACGAGCTGAATCGAATGCAGCCAAGAGCGAGCGTCTAGGACTTACGGTTCAGGAGTTATTCACAGAAACATGGTTCTGAACATGCTGCCAATTTCTCGCCTGGGAAACATGCAGAGAAGTCCAAGATAGTGTTTTTTAGACTGGCTGCCACGAGCTGAATCGAATGCAGCCAAGAGCGAGCGTCTAGGACTTACGGTTCAGGAGTTATTCACAGAAACATGGTTCTGAACATGCTGCCAATTTCTCGCCTGGGAAACATGCAGAGAAGTCCAAGATAGTGTTTTTTAGACTGGCTGCCACGAGCTGAATCGAATGCAGCCAAGAGCGAGCGTCTAGGACTTACGGTTCAGGAGTTATTCACAGAAACATGGTTCTGAACATGCTGCCAATTGCTCGCCTGGGAAACATGCAGAGAAGTCCAAGATAGTGTTTTTTAGACTGGCTGCCACGAGCTGAATCGAATGCAGCCAAGAGCGAGCGTCTAGGACTTACGGTTCAGGAGTTATTCACAGAAACATGGTTCTTTTACTGCCAGCCGCGAAAGCGAAAATAACCAAGATCGAGCGTCTAGGATTTACTTGTCAATAACTCGCCTGGGAAACATCCAGAGAAGTCAAACACAGTGCTCCTATACTAATTGCCAGGCGCTGAGACGAATGCCGCCAAGATCGAGCGTCTAGGACTTACGGTTCAGGAGTTATTCACAGAAACATGGTTCTGAACATGCTGCCAATTTCTCGCCTGGGAAACATGCAGAGAAGTCCAAGATAGTGTTTTTTAGACTGGCTGCCACGAGCTGAATCGAATGCAGCCAAGAGCGAGCGTCTAGGACTTACGGTTCAGGAGTTATTCACAGAAACATGGTTCTTTTACTGCCAGCCGCGAAAGCGAAAATAACCAAGATCGAGCGTCTAGGATTTACTTGTCAATAACTCGCCTGGGAAACATCCAGAGAAGTCAAACACAGTGCTCCTATACTAATTGCCAGGCGCTGAGACGAATGCCGCCAAGATCGAGCGTCTAGGACTTACGGTTCAAGAATTAGCTTTAGAAACATTTGCCTTAGGAACATGCAGAGAAGTCCAAGATAGTGTTTTTTAGACTGGCTGCCACGAGCTGAATCGAAAGCAGCCAAGAGCGAGCGTCTGTGACTTACGGTTCAGGAGTTATTCACAGAAACATGGTTCTGAACATGCTGCCAATTGCTCGCCTGGGAAACATGCAGAGAAGTCCAAGATAGTGTTTTTTAGACTGGCTGCCACGAGCTGAATCGAATGCAGCCAAGAGCGAGCGTCTAGGACTTACGGTTCAGGAGTTATTCACAGAAACATGGTTCTGAACATGCTGCCAATTGCTCGCCTGGGAAACATGCAGAGAAGTCCAAGATAGTGTTTTTTAGACTGGCTGCCACGAGCTGAATCGAATGCAGCCAAGAGCGAGCGTCTAGGACTTACGGTTCAGGAGTTATTCACAGAAACATGGTTCTGAACATGCTGCCAATTGCTCGCCTGGGAAACATGCAGAGAAGTCCAAGATAGTGTTTTTTAGACTGGCTGCCACGAGCTGAATCGAATGCAGCCAAGAGCGAGCGTCTAGGACTTACGGTTCAGGAGTTATTCACAGAAACATGGTTCTTTTACTGCCAGCCGCGAAAGCGAAAATAACCAAGATCGAGCGTCTAGGATTTACTTGTCAATAACTCGCCTGGGAAACATCCAGAGAAGTCAAACACAGTGCTCCTATACTAATTGCCAGGCGCTGAGACGAATGCCGCCAAGATCGAGCGTCTAGGACTTACGGTTCAGGAGTTATTCACAGAAACATGGTTCTGAACATGCTGCCAATTTCTCGCCTGGGAAACATGCAGAGAAGTCCAAGATAGTGTTTTTTAGACTGGCTGCCACGAGCTGAATCGAATGCAGCCAAGAGCGAGCGTCTAGGACTTACGGTTCAGGAGTTATTCACAGAAACATGGTTCTTTTACTGCCAGCCGCGAAAGCGAAAATAACCAAGATCGAGCGTCTAGGATTTACTTGTCAATAACTCGCCTGGGAAACATCCAGAGAAGTAAAACACAGTGCTCCTATACTAATTGCCAGGCGCTGAGACGAATGCCGCCAAGATCGAGCGTCTAGGACTTACGGTTCAAGAATTAGCTTTAGAAACATTTGCCTTAGGAACATGCAGAGAAGTCCAAGATAGTGTTTTTTAGACTGGCTGCCACGAGCTGAATCGAAAGCAGCCAAGAGCGAGCGTCTGTGACTTACGGTTCAGGAGTTATTCACAGAAACATGGTTCTGAACATGCTGCCAATTGCTCGCCTGGGAAACATGCAGAGAAGTCCAAGATAGTGTTTTTTAGACTGGCTGCCACGAGCTGAATCGAATGCAGCCAAGAGCGAGCGTCTAGGACTTACGGTTCAGGAGTTATTCACAGAAACATGGTTCTGAACATGCTGCCAATTGCTCGCCTGGGAAACATGCAGAGAAGTCCAAGATAGTGTTTTTTAGACTGGCTGCCACGAGCTGAATCGAATGCAGCCAAGAGCGAGCGTCTAGGACTTACGGTTCAGGAGTTATTCACAGAAACATGGTTCTGAACATGCTGCCAATTGCTCGCCTGGGAAACATGCAGAGAAGTCCAAGATAGTGTTTTTTAGACTGGCTGCCACGAGCTGAATCGAATGCAGCCAAGAGCGAGCGTCTAGGACTTACGGTTCAGGAGTTATTCACAGAAACATGGTTCTTTTACTGCCAGCCGCGAAAGCGAAAATAACCAAGATCGAGCGTCTAGGATTTACTTGTCAATAACTCGCCTGGGAAACATCCAGAGAAGTCAAACACAGTGCTCCTATACTAATTGCCAGGCGCTGAGACGAATGCCGCCAAGATCGAGCGTCTAGGACTTACGGTTCAAGAATTAGCTTTAGAAACATTTGCCTTAGGAACATGCAGAGAAGTCCAAGATAGTGTTTTTTAGACTGGCTGCCACGAGCTGAATCGAATGCAGCCAAGAGCGAGCGTCTAGGACTTACGGTTCAGGAGTTATTCACAGAAACATGGTTCTGAACATGCTGCCAATTGCTCGCCTGGGAAACATGCAGAGAAGTCCAAGATAGTGTTTTTTAGACTGGCTGCCACGAGCTGAATCGAATGCAGCCAAGAGCGAGCGTCTAGGACTTACGGTTCAGGAGTTATTCACAGAAACATGGTTCTTTTACTGCCAGCCGCGAAAGCGAAAATAACCAAGATCGAGCGTCTAGGATTTACTTGTCAATAACTCGCCTGGGAAACATCCAGAGAAGTCAAACACAGTGCTCCTATACTAATTGCCAGGCGCTGAGACGAATGCCGCCAAGATCGAGCGTCTAGGACTTACGGTTCAAGAATTAGCTTTAGAAACATTTGCCTTAGGAACATGCAGAGGAGTCCAAGATAGTGTTTTTTAGACTGGCTGCCACGAGCTGAATCGAATGCAGCCAAGAGCGAGCGTCTGTGACTTACGGTTCAGGAGTTATTCACAGAAACATGGTTCTGAACATGCTGCCAATTGCTCGCCTGGGAAACATGCAGAGAAGTCCAAGATAGTGTTTTTTAGACTGGCTGCCACGAGCTGAATCGAATGCAGCCAAGAGCGAGCGTCTAGGACTTACGGTTCAGGAGTTATTCACAGAAACATGGTTCTGAACATGCTGCCAATTGCTCGCCTGGGAAACATGCAGAGAAGTCCAAGATAGTGTTTTTTAGACTGGCTGCCACGAGCTGAATCGAATGCAGCCAAGAGCGAGCGTCTAGGACTTACGGTTCAGGAGTTATTCACAGAAACATGGTTCTTTTACTGCCAGCCGCGAAAGCGAAAATAACCAAGATCGAGCGTCTAGGATTTACTTGTCAATAACTCGCCTGGGAAACATCCAGAGAAGTCAAACACAGTGCTCCTATACTAATTGCCAGGCGCTGAGACGAATGCCGCCAAGATCGAGCGTCTAGGACTTACGGTTCAGGAGTTATTCACAGAAACATGGTTCTGAACATGCTGCCAATTTCTCGCCTGGGAAACATGCAGAGAAGTCCAAGATAGTGTTTTTTAGACTGGCTGCCACGAGCTGAATCGAATGCAGCCAAGAGCGAGCGTCTAGGACTTACGGTTCAGGAGTTATTCACAGAAACATGGTTCTGAACATGCTGCCAATTTCTCGCCTGGGAAACATGCAGAGAAGTCCAAGATAGTGTTTTTTAGACTGGCTGCCACGAGCTGAATCGAATGCAGCCAAGAGCGAGCGTCTAGGACTTACGGTTCAGGAGTTATTCACAGAAACATGGTTCTGAACATGCTGCCAATTTCTCGCCTGGGAAACATGCAGAGAAGTCCAAGATAGTGTTTTTTAGACTGGCTGCCACGAGCTGAATCGAATGCAGCCAAGAGCGAGCGTCTAGGACTTACGGTTCAGGAGTTATTCACAGAAACATGGTTCTGAACATGCTGCCAATTTCTCGCCTGGGAAACATGCAGAGAAGTCCAAGATAGTGTTTTTTAGACTGGCTGCCACGAGCTGAATCGAATGCAGCCAAGAGCGAGCGTCTAGGACTTACGGTTCAGGAGTTATTCACAGAAACATGGTTCTGAACATGCTGCCAATTTCTCGCCTGGGAAACATGCAGAGAAGTCCAAGATAGTGTTTTTTAGACTGGCTGCCACGAGCTGAATCGAATGCAGCCAAGAGCGAGCGTCTAGGACTTACGGTTCAGGAGTTATTCACAGAAACATGGTTCTGAACATGCTGCCAATTTCTCGCCTGGGAAACATGCAGAGAAGTCCAAGATAGTGTTTTTTAGACTGGCTGCCACGAGCTGAATCGAATGCAGCCAAGAGCGAGCGTCTAGGACTTACGGTTCAGGAGTTATTCACAGAAACATGGTTCTTTTACTGCCAGCCGCGAAAGCGAAAATAACCAAGATCGAGCGTCTAGGATTTACTTGTCAATAACTCGCCTGGGAAACATCCAGAGAAGTCAAACACAGTGCTCCTATACTAATTGCCAGGCGCTGAGACGAATGCCGCCAAGATCGAGCGTCTAGGACTTACGGTTCAGGAGTTATTCACAGAAACATGGTTCTGAACATGCTGCCAATTTCTCGCCTGGGAAACATGCAGAGAAGTCCAAGATAGTGTTTTTTAGACTGGCTGCCACGAGCTGAATCGAATGCAGCCAAGAGCGAGCGTCTAGGACTTACGGTTCAGGAGTTATTCACAGAAACATGGTTCTGAACATGCTGCCAATTGCTCGCCTGGGAAACATGCAGAGAAGTCCAAGATAGTGTTTTTTAGACTGGCTGCCACGAGCTGAATCGAATGCAGCCAAGAGCGAGCGTCTAGGACTTACGGTTCAGGAGTTATTCACAGAAACATGGTTCTGAACATGCTGCCAATTGCTCGCCTGGGAAACATGCAGAGAAGTCCAAGATAGTGTTTTTTAGACTGGCTGCCACGAGCTGAATCGAATGCAGCCAAGAGCGAGCGTCTAGGACTTACGGTTCAGGAGTTATTCACAGAAACATGGTTCTTTTACTGCCAGCCGCGAAAGCGAAAATAACCAAGATCGAGCGTCTAGGATTTACTTGTCAATAACTCGCCTGGGAAACATCCAGAGAAGTCAAACACAGTGCTCCTATACTAATTGCCAGGCGCTGAGACGAATGCCGCCAAGATCGAGCGTCTAGGACTTACGGTTCAGGAGTTATTCACAGAAACATGGTTCTGAACATGCTGCCAATTTCTCGCCTGGGAAACATGCAGAGAAGTCCAAGATAGTGTTTTTTAGACTGGCTGCCACGAGCTGAATCGAATGCAGCCAAGAGCGAGCGTCTAGGACTTACGGTTCAGGAGTTATTCACAGAAACATGGTTCTTTTACTGCCAGCCGCGAAAGCGAAAATAACCAAGATCGAGCGTCTAGGATTTACTTGTCAATAACTCGCCTGGGAAACATCCAGAGAAGTCAAACACAGTGCTCCTATACTAATTGCCAGGCGCTGAGACGAATGCCGCCAAGATCGAGCGTCTAGGACTTACGGTTCAGGAGTTATTCACAGAAACATGGTTCTGAACATGCTGCCAATTTCTCGCCTGGGAAACATGCAGAGAAGTCCAAGATAGTGTTTTTTAGACTGGCTGCCACGAGCTGAATCGAATGCAGCCAAGAGCGAGCGTCTAGGACTTACGGTTCAGGAGTTATTCACAGAAACATGGTTCTGAACATGCTGCCAATTGCTCGCCTGGGAAACATGCAGAGAAGTCCAAGATAGTGTTTTTTAGACTGGCTGCCACGAGCTGAATCGAATGCAGCCAAGAGCGAGCGTCTAGGACTTACGGTTCAGGAGTTATTCACAGAAACATGGTTCTGAACATGCTGCCAATTGCTCGCCTGGGAAACATGCAGAGAAGTCCAAGATAGTGTTTTTTAGACTGGCTGCCACGAGCTGAATCGAATGCAGCCAAGAGCGAGCGTCTAGGACTTACGGTTCAGGAGTTATTCACAGAAACATGGTTCTTTTACTGCCAGCCGCGAAAGCGAAAATAACCAAGATCGAGCGTCTAGGATTTACTTGTCAATAACTCGCCTGGGAAACATCCAGAGAAGTCAAACACAGTGCTCCTATACTAATTGCCAGGCGCTGAGACGAATGCCGCCAAGATCGAGCGTCTAGGACTTACGGTTCAGGAGTTATTCACAGAAACATGGTTCTGAACATGCTGCCAATTTCTCGCCTGGGAAACATGCAGAGAAGTCCAAGATAGTGTTTTTAGACTGGCTGCCACGAGCTGAATCGAATGCAGCCAAGAGCGAGCGTCTAGGACTTACGGTTCAGGAGTTATTCACAGAAACATGGTTCTTTTACTGCCAGCCGCGAAAGCGAAAATAACCAAGATCGAGCGTCTAGGATTTACTTGTCAATAACTCGCCTGGGAAACATCCAGAGAAGTCAAACACAGTGCTCCTATACTAATTGCCAGATGCTGCCAATTGCTCGCCTGGGAAACATGCAGAGAAGTCCAAGATAGTGTTTTTTAGACTGGCTGCCACGAGCTGAATCGAATGCAGCCAAGAGCGAGCGTCTAGGACTTACGGTTCAGGAGTTATTCACAGAAACATGGTTCTGAACATGCTGCCAATTGCTCGCCTGGGAAACATGCAGAGAAGTCCAAGATAGTGTTTTTTAGACTGGCTGCCACGAGCTGAATCGAATGCAGCCAAGAGCGAGCGTCTAGGACTTACGGTTCAGGAGTTATTCACAGAAACATGGTTCTTTTACTGCCAGCCGCGAAAGCGAAAATAACCAAGATCGAGCGTCTAGGATTTACTTGTCAATAACTCGCCTGGGAAACATCCAGAGAAGTCAAACACAGTGCTCCTATACTAATTGCCAGGCGCTGAGACGAATGCCGCCAAGATCGAGCGTCTAGGACTTACGGTTCAGGAGTTATTCACAGAAACATGGTTCTGAACATGCTGCCAATTTCTCGCCTGGGAAACATGCAGAGAAGTCCAAGATAGTGTTTTTTAGACTGGCTGCCACGAGCTGAATCGAATGCAGCCAAGAGCGAGCGTCTAGGACTTACGGTTCAGGAGTTATTCACAGAAACATGGTTCTTTTACTGCCAGCCGCGAAAGCGAAAATAACCAAGATCGAGCGTCTAGGATTTACTTGTCAATAACTCGCCTGGGAAACATCCAGAGAAGTCAAACACAGTGCTCCTATACTAATTGCCAGGCGCTGAGACGAATGCCGCCAAGATCGAGCGTCTAGGACTTACGGTTCAGGAGTTATTCACAGAAACATGGTTCTGAACATGCTGCCAATTTCTCGCCTGGGAAACATGCAGAGAAGTCCAAGATAGTGTTTTTTAGACTGGCTGCCACGAGCTGAATCGAATGCAGCCAAGAGCGAGCGTCTAGGACTTACGGTTCAGGAGTTATTCACAGAAACATGGTTCTGAACATGCTGCCAATTTCTCGCCTGGGAAACATGCAGAGAAGTCCAAGATAGTGTTTTTTAGACTGGCTGCCACGAGCTGAATCGAATGCAGCCAAGAGCGAGCGTCTAGGACTTACGGTTCAGGAGTTATTCACAGAAACATGGTTCTGAACATGCTGCCAATTTCTCGCCTGGGAAACATGCAGAGAAGTCCAAGATAGTGTTTTTTAGACTGGCTGCCACGAGCTGAATCGAATGCAGCCAAGAGCGAGCGTCTAGGACTTACGGTTCAGGAGTTATTCACAGAAACATGGTTCTGAACATGCTGCCAATTTCTCGCCTGGGAAACATGCAGAGAAGTCCAAGATAGTGTTTTTTAGACTGGCTGCCACGAGCTGAATCGAATGCAGCCAAGAGCGAGCGTCTAGGACTTACGGTTCAGGAGTTATTCACAGAAACATGGTTCTGAACATGCTGCCAATTTCTCGCCTGGGAAACATGCAGAGAAGTCCAAGATAGTGTTTTTTAGACTGGCTGCCACGAGCTGAATCGAATGCAGCCAAGAGCGAGCGTCTAGGACTTACGGTTCAGGAGTTATTCACAGAAACATGGTTCTGAACATGCTGCCAATTTCTCGCCTGGGAAACATGCAGAGAAGTCCAAGATAGTGTTTTTTAGACTGGCTGCCACGAGCTGAATCGAATGCAGCCAAGAGCGAGCGTCTAGGACTTACGGTTCAGGAGTTATTCACAGAAACATGGTTCTTTTACTGCCAGCCGCGAAAGCGAAAATAACCAAGATCGAGCGTCTAGGATTTACTTGTCAATAACTCGCCTGGGAAACATCCAGAGAAGTCAAACACAGTGCTCCTATACTAATTGCCAGGCGCTGAGACGAATGCCGCCAAGATCGAGCGTCTAGGACTTACGGTTCAGGAGTTATTCACAGAAACATGGTTCTGAACATGCTGCCAATTTCTCGCCTGGGAAACATGCAGAGAAGTCCAAGATAGTGTTTTTTAGACTGGCTGCCACGAGCTGAATCGAATGCAGCCAAGAGCGAGCGTCTAGGACTTACGGTTCAGGAGTTATTCACAGAAACATGGTTCTGAACATGCTGCCAATTGCTCGCCTGGGAAACATGCAGAGAAGTCCAAGATAGTGTTTTTTAGACTGGCTGCCACGAGCTGAATCGAATGCAGCCAAGAGCGAGCGTCTAGGACTTACGGTTCAGGAGTTATTCACAGAAACATGGTTCTGAACATGCTGCCAATTGCTCGCCTGGGAAACATGCAGAGAAGTCCAAGATAGTGTTTTTTAGACTGGCTGCCACGAGCTGAATCGAATGCAGCCAAGAGCGAGCGTCTAGGACTTACGGTTCAGGAGTTATTCACAGAAACATGGTTCTTTTACTGCCAGCCGCGAAAGCGAAAATAACCAAGATCGAGCGTCTAGGATTTACTTGTCAATAACTCGCCTGGGAAACATCCAGAGAAGTCAAACACAGTGCTCCTATACTAATTGCCAGGCGCTGAGACGAATGCCGCCAAGATCGAGCGTCTAGGACTTACGGTTCAAGAATTAGCTTTAGAAACATTTGCCTTAGGAACATGCAGAGAAGTCCAAGATAGTGTTTTTTAGACTGGCTGCCACGAGCTGAATCGAATGCAGCCAAGAGCGAGCGTCTAGGACTTACGGTTCAGGAGTTATTCACAGAAACATGGTTCTGAACATGCTGCCAATTGCTCGCCTGGGAAACATGCAGAGAAGTCCAAGATAGTGTTTTTTAGACTGGCTGCCACGAGCTGAATCGAATGCAGCCAAGAGCGAGCGTCTAGGACTTACGGTTCAGGAGTTATTCACAGAAACATGGTTCTTTTACTGCCAGCCGCGAAAGCGAAAATAACCAAGATCGAGCGTCTAGGATTTACTTGTCAATAACTCGCCTGGGAAACATCCAGAGAAGTCAAACACAGTGCTCCTATACTAATTGCCAGGCGCTGAGACGAATGCCGCCAAGATCGAGCGTCTAGGACTTACGGTTCAGGAGTTATTCACAGAAACATGGTTCTGAACATGCTGCCAATTTCTCGCCTGGGAAACATGCAGAGAAGTCCAAGATAGTGTTTTTTAGACTGGCTGCCACGAGCTGAATCGAATGCAGCCAAGAGCGAGCGTCTAGGACTTACGGTTCAGGAGTTATTCACAGAAACATGGTTCTTTTACTGCCAGCCGCGAAAGCGAAAATAACCAAGATCGAGCGTCTAGGATTTACTTGTCAATAACTCGCCTGGGAAACATCCAGAGAAGTCAAACACAGTGCTCCTATACTAATTGCCAGGCGCTGAGACGAATGCCGCCAAGATCGAGCGTCTAGGACTTACGGTTCAGGAGTTATTCACAGAAACATGGTTCTGAACATGCTGCCAATTTCTCGCCTGGGAAACATGCAGAGAAGTCCAAGATAGTGTTTTTTAGACTGGCTGCCACGAGCTGAATCGAATGCAGCCAAGAGCGAGCGTCTAGGACTTACGGTTCAGGAGTTATTCACAGAAACATGGTTCTGAACATGCTGCCAATTTCTCGCCTGGGAAACATGCAGAGAAGTCCAAGATAGTGTTTTTTAGACTGGCTGCCACGAGCTGAATCGAATGCAGCCAAGAGCGAGCGTCTAGGACTTACGGTTCAGGAGTTATTCACAGAAACATGGTTCTGAACATGCTGCCAATTTCTCGCCTGGGAAACATGCAGAGAAGTCCAAGATAGTGTTTTTTAGACTGGCTGCCACGAGCTGAATCGAATGCAGCCAAGAGCGAGCGTCTAGGACTTACGGTTCAGGAGTTATTCACAGAAACATGGTTCTGAACATGCTGCCAATTTCTCGCCTGGGAAACATGCAGAGAAGTCCAAGATAGTGTTTTTTAGACTGGCTGCCACGAGCTGAATCGAATGCAGCCAAGAGCGAGCGTCTAGGACTTACGGTTCAGGAGTTATTCACAGAAACATGGTTCTGAACATGCTGCCAATTTCTCGCCTGGGAAACATGCAGAGAAGTCCAAGATAGTGTTTTTTAGACTGGCTGCCACGAGCTGAATCGAATGCAGCCAAGAGCGAGCGTCTAGGACTTACGGTTCAGGAGTTATTCACAGAAACATGGTTCTGAACATGCTGCCAATTTCTCGCCTGGGAAACATGCAGAGAAGTCCAAGATAGTGTTTTTTAGACTGGCTGCCACGAGCTGAATCGAATGCAGCCAAGAGCGAGCGTCTAGGACTTACGGTTCAGGAGTTATTCACAGAAACATGGTTCTTTTACTGCCAGCCGCGAAAGCGAAAATAACCAAGATCGAGCGTCTAGGATTTACTTGTCAATAACTCGCCTGGGAAACATCCAGAGAAGTCAAACACAGTGCTCCTATACTAATTGCCAGGCGCTGAGACGAATGCCGCCAAGATCGAGCGTCTAGGACTTACGGTTCAGGAGTTATTCACAGAAACATGGTTCTGAACATGCTGCCAATTTCTCGCCTGGGAAACATGCAGAGAAGTCCAAGATAGTGTTTTTTAGACTGGCTGCCACGAGCTGAATCGAATGCAGCCAAGAGCGAGCGTCTAGGACTTACGGTTCAGGAGTTATTCACAGAAACATGGTTCTGAACATGCTGCCAATTGCTCGCCTGGGAAACATGCAGAGAAGTCCAAGATAGTGTTTTTTAGACTGGCTGCCACGAGCTGAATCGAATGCAGCCAAGAGCGAGCGTCTAGGACTTACGGTTCAGGAGTTATTCACAGAAACATGGTTCTGAACATGCTGCCAATTGCTCGCCTGGGAAACATGCAGAGAAGTCCAAGATAGTGTTTTTTAGACTGGCTGCCACGAGCTGAATCGAATGCAGCCAAGAGCGAGCGTCTAGGACTTACGGTTCAGGAGTTATTCACAGAAACATGGTTCTTTTACTGCCAGCCGCGAAAGCGAAAATAACCAAGATCGAGCGTCTAGGATTTACTTGTCAATAACTCGCCTGGGAAACATCCAGAGAAGTCAAACACAGTGCTCCTATACTAATTGCCAGGCGCTGAGACGAATGCCGCCAAGATCGAGCGTCTAGGACTTACGGTTCAAGAATTAGCTTTAGAAACATTTGCCTTAGGAACATGCAGAGAAGTCCAAGATAGTGTTTTTTAGACTGGCTGCCACGAGCTGAATCGAATGCAGCCAAGAGCGAGCGTCTAGGACTTACGGTTCAGGAGTTATTCACAGAAACATGGTTCTGAACATGCTGCCAATTGCTCGCCTGGGAAACATGCAGAGAAGTCCAAGATAGTGTTTTTTAGACTGGCTGCCACGAGCTGAATCGAATGCAGCCAAGAGCGAGCGTCTAGGACTTACGGTTCAGGAGTTATTCACAGAAACATGGTTCTTTTACTGCCAGCCGCGAAAGCGAAAATAACCAAGATCGAGCGTCTAGGATTTACTTGTCAATAACTCGCCTGGGAAACATCCAGAGAAGTCAAACACAGTGCTCCTATACTAATTGCCAGGCGCTGAGACGAATGCCGCCAAGATCGAGCGTCTAGGACTTACGGTTCAAGAATTAGCTTTAGAAACATTTGCCTTAGGAACATGCAGAGGAGTCCAAGATAGTGTTTTTTAGACTGGCTGCCACGAGCTGAATCGAATGCAGCCAAGAGCGAGCGTCTGTGACTTACGGTTCAGGAGTTATTCACAGAAACATGGTTCTGAACATGCTGCCAATTGCTCGCCTGGGAAACATGCAGAGAAGTCCAAGATAGTGTTTTTTAGACTGGCTGCCACGAGCTGAATCGAATGCAGCCAAGAGCGAGCGTCTAGGACTTACGGTTCAGGAGTTATTCACAGAAACATGGTTCTGAACATGCTGCCAATTGCTCGCCTGGGAAACATGCAGAGAAGTCCAAGATAGTGTTTTTTAGACTGGCTGCCACGAGCTGAATCGAATGCAGCCAAGAGCGAGCGTCTAGGACTTACGGTTCAGGAGTTATTCACAGAAACATGGTTCTTTTACTGCCAGCCGCGAAAGCGAAAATAACCAAGATCGAGCGTCTAGGATTTACTTGTCAATAACTCGCCTGGGAAACATCCAGAGAAGTCAAACACAGTGCTCCTATACTAATTGCCAGGCGCTGAGACGAATGCCGCCAAGATCGAGCGTCTAGGACTTACGGTTCAGGAGTTATTCACAGAAACATGGTTCTGAACATGCTGCCAATTTCTCGCCTGGGAAACATGCAGAGAAGTCCAAGATAGTGTTTTTTAGACTGGCTGCCACGAGCTGAATCGAATGCAGCCAAGAGCGAGCGTCTAGGACTTACGGTTCAGGAGTTATTCACAGAAACATGGTTCTGAACATGCTGCCAATTTCTCGCCTGGGAAACATGCAGAGAAGTCCAAGATAGTGTTTTTTAGACTGGCTGCCACGAGCTGAATCGAATGCAGCCAAGAGCGAGCGTCTAGGACTTACGGTTCAGGAGTTATTCACAGAAACATGGTTCTGAACATGCTGCCAATTTCTCGCCTGGGAAACATGCAGAGAAGTCCAAGATAGTGTTTTTTAGACTGGCTGCCACGAGCTGAATCGAATGCAGCCAAGAGCGAGCGTCTAGGACTTACGGTTCAGGAGTTATTCACAGAAACATGGTTCTGAACATGCTGCCAATTTCTCGCCTGGGAAACATGCAGAGAAGTCCAAGATAGTGTTTTTTAGACTGGCTGCCACGAGCTGAATCGAATGCAGCCAAGAGCGAGCGTCTAGGACTTACGGTTCAGGAGTTATTCACAGAAACATGGTTCTGAACATGCTGCCAATTTCTCGCCTGGGAAACATGCAGAGAAGTCCAAGATAGTGTTTTTTAGACTGGCTGCCACGAGCTGAATCGAATGCAGCCAAGAGCGAGCGTCTAGGACTTACGGTTCAGGAGTTATTCACAGAAACATGGTTCTGAACATGCTGCCAATTTCTCGCCTGGGAAACATGCAGAGAAGTCCAAGATAGTGTTTTTTAGACTGGCTGCCACGAGCTGAATCGAATGCAGCCAAGAGCGAGCGTCTAGGACTTACGGTTCAGGAGTTATTCACAGAAACATGGTTCTTTTACTGCCAGCCGCGAAAGCGAAAATAACCAAGATCGAGCGTCTAGGATTTACTTGTCAATAACTCGCCTGGGAAACATCCAGAGAAGTCAAACACAGTGCTCCTATACTAATTGCCAGGCGCTGAGACGAATGCCGCCAAGATCGAGCGTCTAGGACTTACGGTTCAGGAGTTATTCACAGAAACATGGTTCTGAACATGCTGCCAATTGCTCGCCTGGGAAACATGCAGAGAAGTCCAAGATAGTGTTTTTTAGACTGGCTGCCACGAGCTGAATCGAATGCAGCCAAGAGCGAGCGTCTAGGACTTACGGTTCAGGAGTTATTCACAGAAACATGGTTCTGAACATGCTGCCAATTGCTCGCCTGGGAAACATGCAGAGAAGTCCAAGATAGTGTTTTTTAGACTGGCTGCCACGAGCTGAATCGAATGCAGCCAAGAGCGAGCGTCTAGGACTTACGGTTCAGGAGTTATTCACAGAAACATGGTTCTTTTACTGCCAGCCGCGAAAGCGAAAATAACCAAGATCGAGCGTCTAGGATTTACTTGTCAATAACTCGCCTGGGAAACATCCAGAGAAGTCAAACACAGTGCTCCTATACTAATTGCCAGGCGCTGAGACGAATGCCGCCAAGATCGAGCGTCTAGGACTTACGGTTCAGGAGTTATTCACAGAAACATGGTTCTGAACATGCTGCCAATTTCTCGCCTGGGAAACATGCAGAGAAGTCCAAGATAGTGTTTTTTAGACTGGCTGCCACGAGCTGAATCGAATGCAGCCAAGAGCGAGCGTCTAGGACTTACGGTTCAGGAGTTATTCACAGAAACATGGTTCTTTTACTGCCAGCCGCGAAAGCGAAAATAACCAAGATCGAGCGTCTAGGATTTACTTGTCAATAACTCGCCTGGGAAACATCCAGAGAAGTCAAACACAGTGCTCCTATACTAATTGCCAGGCGCTGAGACGAATGCCGCCAAGATCGAGCGTCTAGGACTTACGGTTCAAGAATTAGCTTTAGAAACATTTGCCTTAGGAACATGCAGAGAAGTCCAAGATAGTGTTTTTTAGACTGGCTGCCACGAGCTGAATCGAAAGCAGCCAAGAGCGAGCGTCTGTGACTTACGGTTCAGGAGTTATTCACAGAAACATGGTTCTGAACATGCTGCCAATTGCTCGTCTGGGAAACATGCAGAGAAGTCCAAGATAGTGTTTTTTAGACTGGCTGCCACGAGCTGAATCGAATGCAGCCAAGAGCGAGCGTCTAGGACTTACGGTTCAGGAGTTATTCACAGAAACATGGTTCTGAACATGCTGCCAATTGCTCGCCTGGGAAACATGCAGAGAAGTCCAAGATAGTGTTTTTTAGACTGGCTGCCACGAGCTGAATCGAATGCAGCCAAGAGCGAGCGTCTAGGACTTACGGTTCAGGAGTTATTCACAGAAACATGGTTCTGAACATGCTGCCAATTGCTCGCCTGGGAAACATGCAGAGAAGTCCAAGATAGTGTTTTTTAGACTGGCTGCCACGAGCTGAATCGAATGCAGCCAAGAGCGAGCGTCTAGGACTTACGGTTCAGGAGTTATTCACAGAAACATGGTTCTTTTACTGCCAGCCGCGAAAGCGAAAATAACCAAGATCGAGCGTCTAGGATTTACTTGTCAATAACTCGCCTGGGAAACATCCAGAGAAGTCAAACACAGTGCTCCTATACTAATTGCCAGGCGCTGAGACGAATGCCGCCAAGATCGAGCGTCTAGGACTTACGGTTCAAGAATTAGCTTTAGAAACATTTGCCTTAGGAACATGCAGAGAAGTCCAAGATAGTGTTTTTTAGACTGGCTGCCACGAGCTGAATCGAATGCAGCCAAGAGCGAGCGTCTAGGACTTACGGTTCAGGAGTTATTCACAGAAACATGGTTCTGAACATGCTGCCAATTGCTCGCCTGGGAAACATGCAGAGAAGTCCAAGATAGTGTTTTTTAGACTGGCTGCCACGAGCTGAATCGAATGCAGCCAAGAGCGAGCGTCTAGGACTTACGGTTCAGGAGTTATTCACAGAAACATGGTTCTTTTACTGCCAGCCGCGAAAGCGAAAATAACCAAGATCGAGCGTCTAGGATTTACTTGTCAATAACTCGCCTGGGAAACATCCAGAGAAGTCAAACACAGTGCTCCTATACTAATTGCCAGGCGCTGAGACGAATGCCGCCAAGATCGAGCGTCTAGGACTTACGGTTCAAGAATTAGCTTTAGAAACATTTGCCTTAGGAACATGCAGAGGAGTCCAAGATAGTGTTTTTTAGACTGGCTGCCACGAGCTGAATCGAATGCAGCCAAGAGCGAGCGTCTGTGACTTACGGTTCAGGAGTTATTCACAGAAACATGGTTCTGAACATGCTGCCAATTGCTCGCCTGGGAAACATGCAGAGAAGTCCAAGATAGTGTTTTTTAGACTGGCTGCCACGAGCTGAATCGAATGCAGCCAAGAGCGAGCGTCTAGGACTTACGGTTCAGGAGTTATTCACAGAAACATGGTTCTGAACATGCTGCCAATTGCTCGCCTGGGAAACATGCAGAGAAGTCCAAGATAGTGTTTTTTAGACTGGCTGCCACGAGCTGAATCGAATGCAGCCAAGAGCGAGCGTCTAGGACTTACGGTTCAGGAGTTATTCACAGAAACATGGTTCTTTTACTGCCAGCCGCGAAAGCGAAAATAACCAAGATCGAGCGTCTAGGATTTACTTGTCAATAACTCGCCTGGGAAACATCCAGAGAAGTCAAACACAGTGCTCCTATACTAATTGCCAGGCGCTGAGACGAATGCCGCCAAGATCGAGCGTCTAGGACTTACGGTTCAGGAGTTATTCACAGAAACATGGTTCTGAACATGCTGCCAATTTCTCGCCTGGGAAACATGCAGAGAAGTCCAAGATAGTGTTTTTTAGACTGGCTGCCACGAGCTGAATCGAATGCAGCCAAGAGCGAGCGTCTAGGACTTACGGTTCAGGAGTTATTCACAGAAACATGGTTCTGAACATGCTGCCAATTTCTCGCCTGGGAAACATGCAGAGAAGTCCAAGATAGTGTTTTTTAGACTGGCTGCCACGAGCTGAATCGAATGCAGCCAAGAGCGAGCGTCTAGGACTTACGGTTCAGGAGTTATTCACAGAAACATGGTTCTGAACATGCTGCCAATTTCTCGCCTGGGAAACATGCAGAGAAGTCCAAGATAGTGTTTTTTAGACTGGCTGCCACGAGCTGAATCGAATGCAGCCAAGAGCGAGCGTCTAGGACTTACGGTTCAGGAGTTATTCACAGAAACATGGTTCTGAACATGCTGCCAATTTCTCGCCTGGGAAACATGCAGAGAAGTCCAAGATAGTGTTTTTTAGACTGGCTGCCACGAGCTGAATCGAATGCAGCCAAGAGCGAGCGTCTAGGACTTACGGTTCAGGAGTTATTCACAGAAACATGGTTCTGAACATGCTGCCAATTTCTCGCCTGGGAAACATGCAGAGAAGTCCAAGATAGTGTTTTTTAGACTGGCTGCCACGAGCTGAATCGAATGCAGCCAAGAGCGAGCGTCTAGGACTTACGGTTCAGGAGTTATTCACAGAAACATGGTTCTGAACATGCTGCCAATTTCTCGCCTGGGAAACATGCAGAGAAGTCCAAGATAGTGTTTTTTAGACTGGCTGCCACGAGCTGAATCGAATGCAGCCAAGAGCGAGCGTCTAGGACTTACGGTTCAGGAGTTATTCACAGAAACATGGTTCTTTTACTGCCAGCCGCGAAAGCGAAAATAACCAAGATCGAGCGTCTAGGATTTACTTGTCAATAACTCGCCTGGGAAACATCCAGAGAAGTCAAACACAGTGCTCCTATACTAATTGCCAGGCGCTGAGACGAATGCCGCCAAGATCGAGCGTCTAGGACTTACGGTTCAGGAGTTATTCACAGAAACATGGTTCTGAACATGCTGCCAATTTCTCGCCTGGGAAACATGCAGAGAAGTCCAAGATAGTGTTTTTTAGACTGGCTGCCACGAGCTGAATCGAATGCAGCCAAGAGCGAGCGTCTAGGACTTACGGTTCAGGAGTTATTCACAGAAACATGGTTCTGAACATGCTGCCAATTGCTCGCCTGGGAAACATGCAGAGAAGTCCAAGATAGTGTTTTTTAGACTGGCTGCCACGAGCTGAATCGAATGCAGCCAAGAGCGAGCGTCTAGGACTTACGGTTCAGGAGTTATTCACAGAAACATGGTTCTGAACATGCTGCCAATTGCTCGCCTGGGAAACATGCAGAGAAGTCCAAGATAGTGTTTTTTAGACTGGCTGCCACGAGCTGAATCGAATGCAGCCAAGAGCGAGCGTCTAGGACTTACGGTTCAGGAGTTATTCACAGAAACATGGTTCTTTTACTGCCAGCCGCGAAAGCGAAAATAACCAAGATCGAGCGTCTAGGATTTACTTGTCAATAACTCGCCTGGGAAACATCCAGAGAAGTCAAACACAGTGCTCCTATACTAATTGCCAGGCGCTGAGACGAATGCCGCCAAGATCGAGCGTCTAGGACTTACGGTTCAGGAGTTATTCACAGAAACATGGTTCTGAACATGCTGCCAATTTCTCGCCTGGGAAACATGCAGAGAAGTCCAAGATAGTGTTTTTTAGACTGGCTGCCACGAGCTGAATCGAATGCAGCCAAGAGCGAGCGTCTAGGACTTACGGTTCAGGAGTTATTCACAGAAACATGGTTCTTTTACTGCCAGCCGCGAAAGCGAAAATAACCAAGATCGAGCGTCTAGGATTTACTTGTCAATAACTCGCCTGGGAAACATCCAGAGAAGTCAAACACAGTGCTCCTATACTAATTGCCAGGCGCTGAGACGAATGCCGCCAAGATCGAGCGTCTAGGACTTACGGTTCAGGAGTTATTCACAGAAACATGGTTCTGAACATGCTGCCAATTTCTCGCCTGGGAAACATGCAGAGAAGTCCAAGATAGTGTTTTTTAGACTGGCTGCCACGAGCTGAATCGAATGCAGCCAAGAGCGAGCGTCTAGGACTTACGGTTCAGGAGTTATTCACAGAAACATGGTTCTGAACATGCTGCCAATTGCTCGCCTGGGAAACATGCAGAGAAGTCCAAGATAGTGTTTTTTAGACTGGCTGCCACGAGCTGAATCGAATGCAGCCAAGAGCGAGCGTCTAGGACTTACGGTTCAGGAGTTATTCACAGAAACATGGTTCTGAACATGCTGCCAATTGCTCGCCTGGGAAACATGCAGAGAAGTCCAAGATAGTGTTTTTTAGACTGGCTGCCACGAGCTGAATCGAATGCAGCCAAGAGCGAGCGTCTAGGACTTACGGTTCAGGAGTTATTCACAGAAACATGGTTCTGAACATGCTGCCAATTGCTCGCCTGGGAAACATGCAGAGAAGTCCAAGATAGTGTTTTTTAGACTGGCTGCCACGAGCTGAATCGAATGCAGCCAAGAGCGAGCGTCTAGGACTTACGGTTCAGGAGTTATTCACAGAAACATGGTTCTTTTACTGCCAGCCGCGAAAGCGAAAATAACCAAGATCGAGCGTCTAGGATTTACTTGTCAATAACTCGCCTGGGAAACATCCAGAGAAGTCAAACACAGTGCTCCTATACTAATTGCCAGGCGCTGAGACGAATGCCGCCAAGATCGAGCGTCTAGGACTTACGGTTCAAGAATTAGCTTTAGAAACATTTGCCTTAGGAACATGCAGAGAAGTGTTTTTTAGACTGGCTGCCACGAGCTGAATCGAATGCAGCCAAGAGCGAGCGTCTAGGACTTACGGTTCAGGAGTTATTCACAGAAACATGGTTCTGAACATGCTGCCAATTGCTCGCCTGGGAAACATGCAGAGAAGTCCAAGATAGTGTTTTTTAGACTGGCTGCCACGAGCTGAATCGAATGCAGCCAAGAGCGAGCGTCTAGGACTTACGGTTCAGGAGTTATTCACAGAAACATGGTTCTTTTACTGCCAGCCGCGAAAGCGAAAATAACCAAGATCGAGCGTCTAGGATTTACTTGTCAATAACTCGCCTGGGAAACATCCAGAGAAGTCAAACACAGTGCTCCTATACTAATTGCCAGGCGCTGAGACGAATGCCGCCAAGATCGAGCGTCTAGGACTTACGGTTCAAGAATTAGCTTTAGAAACATTTGCCTTAGGAACATGCAGAGGAGTCCAAGATAGTGTTTTTTAGACTGGCTGCCACGAGCTGAATCGAATGCAGCCAAGAGCGAGCGTCTGTGACTTACGGTTCAGGAGTTATTCACAGAAACATGGTTCTGAACATGCTGCCAATTGCTCGCCTGGGAAACATGCAGAGAAGTCCAAGATAGTGTTTTTTAGACTGGCTGCCACGAGCTGAATCGAATGCAGCCAAGAGCGAGCGTCTAGGACTTACGGTTCAGGAGTTATTCACAGAAACATGGTTCTGAACATGCTGCCAATTGCTCGCCTGGGAAACATGCAGAGAAGTCCAAGATAGTGTTTTTTAGACTGGCTGCCACGAGCTGAATCGAATGCAGCCAAGAGCGAGCGTCTAGGACTTACGGTTCAGGAGTTATTCACAGAAACATGGTTCTTTTACTGCCAGCCGCGAAAGCGAAAATAACCAAGATCGAGCGTCTAGGATTTACTTGTCAATAACTCGCCTGGGAAACATCCAGAGAAGTCAAACACAGTGCTCCTATACTAATTGCCAGGCGCTGAGACGAATGCCGCCAAGATCGAGCGTCTAGGACTTACGGTTCAGGAGTTATTCACAGAAACATGGTTCTGAACATGCTGCCAATTTCTCGCCTGGGAAACATGCAGAGAAGTCCAAGATAGTGTTTTTTAGACTGGCTGCCACGAGCTGAATCGAATGCAGCCAAGAGCGAGCGTCTAGGACTTACGGTTCAGGAGTTATTCACAGAAACATGGTTCTTTTACTGCCAGCCGCGAAAGCGAAAATAACCAAGATCGAGCGTCTAGGATTTACTTGTCAATAACTCGCCTGGGAAACATCCAGAGAAGTCAAACACAGTGCTCCTATACTAATTGCCAGGCGCTGAGACGAATGCCGCCAAGATCGAGCGTCTAGGACTTACGGTTCAGGAGTTATTCACAGAAACATGGTTCTGAACATGCTGCCAATTTCTCGCCTGGGAAACATGCAGAGAAGTCCAAGATAGTGTTTTTTAGACTGGCTGCCACGAGCTGAATCGAATGCAGCCAAGAGCGAGCGTCTAGGACTTACGGTTCAGGAGTTATTCACAGAAACATGGTTCTGAACATGCTGCCAATTTCTCGCCTGGGAAACATGCAGAGAAGTCCAAGATAGTGTTTTTTAGACTGGCTGCCACGAGCTGAATCGAATGCAGCCAAGAGCGAGCGTCTAGGACTTACGGTTCAGGAGTTATTCACAGAAACATGGTTCTGAACATGCTGCCAATTTCTCGCCTGGGAAACATGCAGAGAAGTCCAAGATAGTGTTTTTTAGACTGGCTGCCACGAGCTGAATCGAATGCAGCCAAGAGCGAGCGTCTAGGACTTACGGTTCAGGAGTTATTCACAGAAACATGGTTCTGAACATGCTGCCAATTTCTCGCCTGGGAAACATGCAGAGAAGTCCAAGATAGTGTTTTTTAGACTGGCTGCCACGAGCTGAATCGAATGCAGCCAAGAGCGAGCGTCTAGGACTTACGGTTCAGGAGTTATTCACAGAAACATGGTTCTGAACATGCTGCCAATTTCTCGCCTGGGAAACATGCAGAGAAGTCCAAGATAGTGTTTTTTAGACTGGCTGCCACGAGCTGAATCGAATGCAGCCAAGAGCGAGCGTCTAGGACTTACGGTTCAGGAGTTATTCACAGAAACATGGTTCTTTTACTGCCAGCCGCGAAAGCGAAAATAACCAAGATCGAGCGTCTAGGATTTACTTGTCAATAACTCGCCTGGGAAACATCCAGAGAAGTCAAACACAGTGCTCCTATACTAATTGCCAGGCGCTGAGACGAATGCCGCCAAGATCGAGCGTCTAGGACTTACGGTTCAGGAGTTATTCACAGAAACATGGTTCTGAACATGCTGCCAATTTCTCGCCTGGGAAACATGCAGAGAAGTCCAAGATAGTGTTTTTTAGACTGGCTGCCACGAGCTGAATCGAATGCAGCCAAGAGCGAGCGTCTAGGACTTACGGTTCAGGAGTTATTCACAGAAACATGGTTCTGAACATGCTGCCAATTTCTCGCCTGGGAAACATGCAGAGAAGTCCAAGATAGTGTTTTTTAGACTGGCTGCCACGAGCTGAATCGAATGCAGCCAAGAGCGAGCGTCTAGGACTTACGGTTCAGGAGTTATTCACAGAAACATGGTTCTGAACATGCTGCCAATTTCTCGCCTGGGAAACATGCAGAGAAGTCCAAGATAGTGTTTTTTAGACTGGCTGCCACGAGCTGAATCGAATGCAGCCAAGAGCGAGCGTCTAGGACTTACGGTTCAGGAGTTATTCACAGAAACATGGTTCTGAACATGCTGCCAATTTCTCGCCTGGGAAACATGCAGAGAAGTCCAAGATAGTGTTTTTTAGACTGGCTGCCACGAGCTGAATCGAATGCAGCCAAGAGCGAGCGTCTAGGACTTACGGTTCAGGAGTTATTCACAGAAACATGGTTCTGAACATGCTGCCAATTTCTCGCCTGGGAAACATGCAGAGAAGTCCAAGATAGTGTTTTTTAGACTGGCTGCCACGAGCTGAATCGAATGCAGCCAAGAGCGAGCGTCTAGGACTTACGGTTCAGGAGTTATTCACAGAAACATGGTTCTTTTACTGCCAGCCGCGAAAGCGAAAATAACCAAGATCGAGCGTCTAGGATTTACTTGTCAATAACTCGCCTGGGAAACATCCAGAGAAGTCAAACACAGTGCTCCTATACTAATTGCCAGGCGCTGAGACGAATGCCGCCAAGATCGAGCGTCTAGGACTTACGGTTCAGGAGTTATTCACAGAAACATGGTTCTGAACATGCTGCCAATTTCTCGCCTGGGAAACATGCAGAGAAGTCCAAGATAGTGTTTTTTAGACTGGCTGCCACGAGCTGAATCGAATGCAGCCAAGAGCGAGCGTCTAGGACTTACGGTTCAGGAGTTATTCACAGAAACATGGTTCTGAACATGCTGCCAATTGCTCGCCTGGGAAACATGCAGAGAAGTCCAAGATAGTGTTTTTTAGACTGGCTGCCACGAGCTGAATCGAATGCAGCCAAGAGCGAGCGTCTAGGACTTACGGTTCAGGAGTTATTCACAGAAACATGGTTCTGAACATGCTGCCAATTGCTCGCCTGGGAAACATGCAGAGAAGTCCAAGATAGTGTTTTTTAGACTGGCTGCCACGAGCTGAATCGAATGCAGCCAAGAGCGAGCGTCTAGGACTTACGGTTCAGGAGTTATTCACAGAAACATGGTTCTTTTACTGCCAGCCGCGAAAGCGAAAATAACCAAGATCGAGCGTCTAGGATTTACTTGTCAATAACTCGCCTGGGAAACATCCAGAGAAGTCAAACACAGTGCTCCTATACTAATTGCCAGGCGCTGAGACGAATGCCGCCAAGATCGAGCGTCTAGGACTTACGGTTCAAGAATTAGCTTTAGAAACATTTGCCTTAGGAACATGCAGAGAAGTCCAAGATAGTGTTTTTTAGACTGGCTGCCACGAGCTGAATCGAATGCAGCCAAGAGCGAGCGTCTAGGACTTACGGTTCAGGAGTTATTCACAGAAACATGGTTCTGAACATGCTGCCAATTGCTCGCCTGGGAAACATGCAGAGAAGTCCAAGATAGTGTTTTTTAGACTGGCTGCCACGAGCTGAATCGAATGCAGCCAAGAGCGAGCGTCTAGGACTTACGGTTCAGGAGTTATTCACAGAAACATGGTTCTTTTACTGCCAGCCGCGAAAGCGAAAATAACCAAGATCGAGCGTCTAGGATTTACTTGTCAATAACTCGCCTGGGAAACATCCAGAGAAGTCAAACACAGTGCTCCTATACTAATTGCCAGGCGCTGAGACGAATGCCGCCAAGATCGAGCGTCTAGGACTTACGGTTCAAGAATTAGCTTTAGAAACATTTGCCTTAGGAACATGCAGAGGAGTCCAAGATAGTGTTTTTTAGACTGGCTGCCACGAGCTGAATCGAATGCAGCCAAGAGCGAGCGTCTGTGACTTACGGTTCAGGAGTTATTCACAGAAACATGGTTCTGAACATGCTGCCAATTGCTCGCCTGGGAAACATGCAGAGAAGTCCAAGATAGTGTTTTTTAGACTGGCTGCCACGAGCTGAATCGAATGCAGCCAAGAGCGAGCGTCTAGGACTTACGGTTCAGGAGTTATTCACAGAAACATGGTTCTGAACATGCTGCCAATTGCTCGCCTGGGAAACATGCAGAGAAGTCCAAGATAGTGTTTTTTAGACTGGCTGCCACGAGCTGAATCGAATGCAGCCAAGAGCGAGCGTCTAGGACTTACGGTTCAGGAGTTATTCACAGAAACATGGTTCTTTTACTGCCAGCCGCGAAAGCGAAAATAACCAAGATCGAGCGTCTAGGATTTACTTGTCAATAACTCGCCTGGGAAACATCCAGAGAAGTCAAACACAGTGCTCCTATACTAATTGCCAGGCGCTGAGACGAATGCCGCCAAGATCGAGCGTCTAGGACTTACGGTTCAGGAGTTATTCACAGAAACATGGTTCTGAACATGCTGCCAATTTCTCGCCTGGGAAACATGCAGAGAAGTCCAAGATAGTGTTTTTTAGACTGGCTGCCACGAGCTGAATCGAATGCAGCCAAGAGCGAGCGTCTAGGACTTACGGTTCAGGAGTTATTCACAGAAACATGGTTCTGAACATGCTGCCAATTTCTCGCCTGGGAAACATGCAGAGAAGTCCAAGATAGTGTTTTTTAGACTGGCTGCCACGAGCTGAATCGAATGCAGCCAAGAGCGAGCGTCTAGGACTTACGGTTCAGGAGTTATTCACAGAAACATGGTTCTGAACATGCTGCCAATTTCTCGCCTGGGAAACATGCAGAGAAGTCCAAGATAGTGTTTTTTAGACTGGCTGCCACGAGCTGAATCGAATGCAGCCAAGAGCGAGCGTCTAGGACTTACGGTTCAGGAGTTATTCACAGAAACATGGTTCTGAACATGCTGCCAATTTCTCGCCTGGGAAACATGCAGAGAAGTCCAAGATAGTGTTTTTTAGACTGGCTGCCACGAGCTGAATCGAATGCAGCCAAGAGCGAGCGTCTAGGACTTACGGTTCAGGAGTTATTCACAGAAACATGGTTCTGAACATGCTGCCAATTTCTCGCCTGGGAAACATGCAGAGAAGTCCAAGATAGTGTTTTTTAGACTGGCTGCCACGAGCTGAATCGAATGCAGCCAAGAGCGAGCGTCTAGGACTTACGGTTCAGGAGTTATTCACAGAAACATGGTTCTGAACATGCTGCCAATTTCTCGCCTGGGAAACATGCAGAGAAGTCCAAGATAGTGTTTTTTAGACTGGCTGCCACGAGCTGAATCGAATGCAGCCAAGAGCGAGCGTCTAGGACTTACGGTTCAGGAGTTATTCACAGAAACATGGTTCTTTTACTGCCAGCCGCGAAAGCGAAAATAACCAAGATCGAGCGTCTAGGATTTACTTGTCAATAACTCGCCTGGGAAACATCCAGAGAAGTCAAACACAGTGCTCCTATACTAATTGCCAGGCGCTGAGACGAATGCCGCCAAGATCGAGCGTCTAGGACTTACGGTTCAGGAGTTATTCACAGAAACATGGTTCTGAACATGCTGCCAATTTCTCGCCTGGGAAACATGCAGAGAAGTCCAAGATAGTGTTTTTTAGACTGGCTGCCACGAGCTGAATCGAATGCAGCCAAGAGCGAGCGTCTAGGACTTACGGTTCAGGAGTTATTCACAGAAACATGGTTCTGAACATGCTGCCAATTGCTCGCCTGGGAAACATGCAGAGAAGTCCAAGATAGTGTTTTTTAGACTGGCTGCCACGAGCTGAATCGAATGCAGCCAAGAGCGAGCGTCTAGGACTTACGGTTCAGGAGTTATTCACAGAAACATGGTTCTGAACATGCTGCCAATTGCTCGCCTGGGAAACATGCAGAGAAGTCCAAGATAGTGTTTTTTAGACTGGCTGCCACGAGCTGAATCGAATGCAGCCAAGAGCGAGCGTCTAGGACTTACGGTTCAGGAGTTATTCACAGAAACATGGTTCTTTTACTGCCAGCCGCGAAAGCGAAAATAACCAAGATCGAGCGTCTAGGATTTACTTGTCAATAACTCGCCTGGGAAACATCCAGAGAAGTCAAACACAGTGCTCCTATACTAATTGCCAGGCGCTGAGACGAATGCCGCCAAGATCGAGCGTCTAGGACTTACGGTTCAGGAGTTATTCACAGAAACATGGTTCTGAACATGCTGCCAATTTCTCGCCTGGGAAACATGCAGAGAAGTCCAAGATAGTGTTTTTTAGACTGGCTGCCACGAGCTGAATCGAATGCAGCCAAGAGCGAGCGTCTAGGACTTACGGTTCAGGAGTTATTCACAGAAACATGGTTCTTTTACTGCCAGCCGCGAAAGCGAAAATAACCAAGATCGAGCGTCTAGGATTTACTTGTCAATAACTCGCCTGGGAAACATCCAGAGAAGTCAAACACAGTGCTCCTATACTAATTGCCAGGCGCTGAGACGAATGCCGCCAAGATCGAGCGTCTAGGACTTACGGTTCAGGAGTTATTCACAGAAACATGGTTCTGAACATGCTGCCAATTTCTCGCCTGGGAAACATGCAGAGAAGTCCAAGATAGTGTTTTTTAGACTGGCTGCCACGAGCTGAATCGAATGCAGCCAAGAGCGAGCGTCTAGGACTTACGGTTCAGGAGTTATTCACAGAAACATGGTTCTGAACATGCTGCCAATTGCTCGCCTGGGAAACATGCAGAGAAGTCCAAGATAGTGTTTTTTAGACTGGCTGCCACGAGCTGAATCGAATGCAGCCAAGAGCGAGCGTCTAGGACTTACGGTTCAGGAGTTATTCACAGAAACATGGTTCTGAACATGCTGCCAATTGCTCGCCTGGGAAACATGCAGAGAAGTCCAAGATAGTGTTTTTTAGACTGGCTGCCACGAGCTGAATCGAATGCAGCCAAGAGCGAGCGTCTAGGACTTACGGTTCAGGAGTTATTCACAGAAACATGGTTCTGAACATGCTGCCAATTGCTCGCCTGGGAAACATGCAGAGAAGTCCAAGATAGTGTTTTTTAGACTGGCTGCCACGAGCTGAATCGAATGCAGCCAAGAGCGAGCGTCTAGGACTTACGGTTCAGGAGTTATTCACAGAAACATGGTTCTTTTACTGCCAGCCGCGAAAGCGAAAATAACCAAGATCGAGCGTCTAGGATTTACTTGTCAATAACTCGCCTGGGAAACATCCAGAGAAGTCAAACACAGTGCTCCTATACTAATTGCCAGGCGCTGAGACGAATGCCGCCAAGATCGAGCGTCTAGGACTTACGGTTCAAGAATTAGCTTTAGAAACATTTGCCTTAGGAACATGCAGAGAAGTCCAAGATAGTGTTTTTTAGACTGGCTGCCACGAGCTGAATCGAATGCAGCCAAGAGCGAGCGTCTAGGACTTACGGTTCAGGAGTTATTCACAGAAACATGGTTCTGAACATGCTGCCAATTGCTCGCCTGGGAAACATGCAGAGAAGTCCAAGATAGTGTTTTTTAGACTGGCTGCCACGAGCTGAATCGAATGCAGCCAAGAGCGAGCGTCTAGGACTTACGGTTCAGGAGTTATTCACAGAAACATGGTTCTTTTACTGCCAGCCGCGAAAGCGAAAATAACCAAGATCGAGCGTCTAGGATTTACTTGTCAATAACTCGCCTGGGAAACATCCAGAGAAGTCAAACACAGTGCTCCTATACTAATTGCCAGGCGCTGAGACGAATGCCGCCAAGATCGAGCGTCTAGGACTTACGGTTCAAGAATTAGCTTTAGAAACATTTGCCTTAGGAACATGCAGAGGAGTCCAAGATAGTGTTTTTTAGACTGGCTGCCACGAGCTGAATCGAATGCAGCCAAGAGCGAGCGTCTGTGACTTACGGTTCAGGAGTTATTCACAGAAACATGGTTCTGAACATGCTGCCAATTGCTCGCCTGGGAAACATGCAGAGAAGTCCAAGATAGTGTTTTTTAGACTGGCTGCCACGAGCTGAATCGAATGCAGCCAAGAGCGAGCGTCTAGGACTTACGGTTCAGGAGTTATTCACAGAAACATGGTTCTGAACATGCTGCCAATTGCTCGCCTGGGAAACATGCAGAGAAGTCCAAGATAGTGTTTTTTAGACTGGCTGCCACGAGCTGAATCGAATGCAGCCAAGAGCGAGCGTCTAGGACTTACGGTTCAGGAGTTATTCACAGAAACATGGTTCTTTTACTGCCAGCCGCGAAAGCGAAAATAACCAAGATCGAGCGTCTAGGATTTACTTGTCAATAACTCGCCTGGGAAACATCCAGAGAAGTCAAACACAGTGCTCCTATACTAATTGCCAGGCGCTGAGACGAATGCCGCCAAGATCGAGCGTCTAGGACTTACGGTTCAGGAGTTATTCACAGAAACATGGTTCTGAACATGCTGCCAATTTCTCGCCTGGGAAACATGCAGAGAAGTCCAAGATAGTGTTTTTTAGACTGGCTGCCACGAGCTGAATCGAATGCAGCCAAGAGCGAGCGTCTAGGACTTACGGTTCAGGAGTTATTCACAGAAACATGGTTCTTTTACTGCCAGCCGCGAAAGCGAAAATAACCAAGATCGAGCGTCTAGGATTTACTTGTCAATAACTCGCCTGGGAAACATCCAGAGAAGTCAAACACAGTGCTCCTATACTAATTGCCAGGCGCTGAGACGAATGCCGCCAAGATCGAGCGTCTAGGACTTACGGTTCAGGAGTTATTCACAGAAACATGGTTCTGAACATGCTGCCAATTTCTCGCCTGGGAAACATGCAGAGAAGTCCAAGATAGTGTTTTTTAGACTGGCTGCCACGAGCTGAATCGAATGCAGCCAAGAGCGAGCGTCTAGGACTTACGGTTCAGGAGTTATTCACAGAAACATGGTTCTGAACATGCTGCCAATTTCTCGCCTGGGAAACATGCAGAGAAGTCCAAGATAGTGTTTTTTAGACTGGCTGCCACGAGCTGAATCGAATGCAGCCAAGAGCGAGCGTCTAGGACTTACGGTTCAGGAGTTATTCACAGAAACATGGTTCTGAACATGCTGCCAATTTCTCGCCTGGGAAACATGCAGAGAAGTCCAAGATAGTGTTTTTTAGACTGGCTGCCACGAGCTGAATCGAATGCAGCCAAGAGCGAGCGTCTAGGACTTACGGTTCAGGAGTTATTCACAGAAACATGGTTCTGAACATGCTGCCAATTTCTCGCCTGGGAAACATGCAGAGAAGTCCAAGATAGTGTTTTTTAGACTGGCTGCCACGAGCTGAATCGAATGCATCCAAGAGCGAGCGTCTAGGACTTACGGTTCAGGAGTTATTCACAGAAACATGGTTCTGAACATGCTGCCAATTTCTCGCCTGGGAAACATGCAGAGAAGTCCAAGATAGTGTTTTTTAGACTGGCTGCCACGAGCTGAATCGAATGCAGCCAAGAGCGAGCGTCTAGGACTTACGGTTCAGGAGTTATTCACAGAAACATGGTTCTGAACATGCTGCCAATTTCTCGCCTGGGAAACATGCAGAGAAGTCCAAGATAGTGTTTTTTAGACTGGCTGCCACGAGCTGAATCGAATGCAGCCAAGAGCGAGCGTCTAGGACTTACGGTTCAGGAGTTATTCACAGAAACATGGTTCTTTTACTGCCAGCCGCGAAAGCGAAAATAACCAAGATCGAGCGTCTAGGATTTACTTGTCAATAACTCGCCTGGGAAACATCCAGAGAAGTCAAACACAGTGCTCCTATACTAATTGCCAGGCGCTGAGACGAATGCCGCCAAGATCGAGCGTCTAGGACTTACGGTTCAGGAGTTATTCACAGAAACATGGTTCTGAACATGCTGCCAATTTCTCGCCTGGGAAACATGCAGAGAAGTCCAAGATAGTGTTTTTTAGACTGGCTGCCACGAGCTGAATCGAATGCAGCCAAGAGCGAGCGTCTAGGACTTACGGTTCAGGAGTTATTCACAGAAACATGGTTCTGAACATGCTGCCAATTGCTCGCCTGGGAAACATGCAGAGAAGTCCAAGATAGTGTTTTTTAGACTGGCTGCCACGAGCTGAATCGAATGCAGCCAAGAGCGAGCGTCTAGGACTTACGGTTCAGGAGTTATTCACAGAAACATGGTTCTGAACATGCTGCCAATTGCTCGCCTGGGAAACATGCAGAGAAGTCCAAGATAGTGTTTTTTAGACTGGCTGCCACGAGCTGAATCGAATGCAGCCAAGAGCGAGCGTCTAGGACTTACGGTTCAGGAGTTATTCACAGAAACATGGTTCTTTTACTGCCAGCCGCGAAAGCGAAAATAACCAAGATCGAGCGTCTAGGATTTACTTGTCAATAACTCGCCTGGGAAACATCCAGAGAAGTCAAACACAGTGCTCCTATACTAATTGCCAGGCGCTGAGACGAATGCCGCCAAGATCGAGCGTCTAGGACTTACGGTTCAGGAGTTATTCACAGAAACATGGTTCTGAACATGCTGCCAATTTCTCGCCTGGGAAACATGCAGAGAAGTCCAAGATAGTGTTTTTTAGACTGGCTGCCACGAGCTGAATCGAATGCAGCCAAGAGCGAGCGTCTAGGACTTACGGTTCAGGAGTTATTCACAGAAACATGGTTCTTTTACTGCCAGCCGCGAAAGCGAAAATAACCAAGATCGAGCGTCTAGGATTTACTTGTCAATAACTCGCCTGGGAAACATCCAGAGAAGTCAAACACAGTGCTCCTATACTAATTGCCAGGCGCTGAGACGAATGCCGCCAAGATCGAGCGTCTAGGACTTACGGTTCAGGAGTTATTCACAGAAACATGGTTCTGAACATGCTGCCAATTTCTCGCCTGGGAAACATGCAGAGAAGTCCAAGATAGTGTTTTTTAGACTGGCTGCCACGAGCTGAATCGAATGCAGCCAAGAGCGAGCGTCTAGGACTTACGGTTCAGGAGTTATTCACAGAAACATGGTTCTGAACATGCTGCCAATTGCTCGCCTGGGAAACATGCAGAGAAGTCCAAGATAGTGTTTTTTAGACTGGCTGCCACGAGCTGAATCGAATGCAGCCAAGAGCGAGCGTCTAGGACTTACGGTTCAGGAGTTATTCACAGAAACATGGTTCTTTTACTGCCAGCCGCGAAAGCGAAAATAACCAAGATCGAGCGTCTAGGATTTACTTGTCAATAACTCGCCTGGGAAACATCCAGAGAAGTCAAACACAGTGCTCCTATACTAATTGCCAGGCGCTGAGACGAATGCCGCCAAGATCGAGCGTCTAGGACTTACGGTTCAGGAGTTATTCACAGAAACATGGTTCTGAACATGCTGCCAATTTCTCGCCTGGGAAACATGCAGAGAAGTCCAAGATAGTGTTTTTTAGACTGGCTGCCACGAGCTGAATCGAATGCAGCCAAGAGCGAGCGTCTAGGACTTACGGTTCAGGAGTTATTCACAGAAACATGGTTCTGAACATGCTGCCAATTGCTCGCCTGGGAAACATGCAGAGAAGTCCAAGATAGTGTTTTTTAGACTGGCTGCCACGAGCTGAATCGAATGCAGCCAAGAGCGAGCGTCTAGGACTTACGGTTCAGGAGTTATTCACAGAAACATGGTTCTTTTACTGCCAGCCGCGAAAGCGAAAATAACCAAGATCGAGCGTCTAGGATTTACTTGTCAATAACTCGCCTGGGAAACATCCAGAGAAGTCAAACACAGTGCTCCTATACTAATTGCCAGGCGCTGAGACGAATGCCGCCAAGATCGAGCGTCTAGGACTTACGGTTCAGGAGTTATTCACAGAAACATGGTTCTGAACATGCTGCCAATTTCTCGCCTGGGAAACATGCAGAGAAGTCCAAGATAGTGTTTTTTAGACTGGCTGCCACGAGCTGAATCGAATGCAGCCAAGAGCGAGCGTCTAGGACTTACGGTTCAGGAGTTATTCACAGAAACATGGTTCTTTTACTGCCAGCCGCGAAAGCGAAAATAACCAAGATCGAGCGTCTAGGATTTACTTGTCAATAACTCGCCTGGGAAACATCCAGAGAAGTCAAACACAGTGCTCCTATACTAATTGCCAGGCGCTGAGACGAATGCCGCCAAGATCGAGCGTCTAGGACTTACGGTTCAAGAATTAGCTTTAGAAACATTTGCCTTAGGAACATGCAGAGAAGTCCAAGATAGTGTTTTTTAGACTGGCTGCCACGAGCTGAATCGAAAGCAGCCAAGAGCGAGCGTCTGTGACTTACGGTTCAGGAGTTATTCACAGAAACATGGTTCTGAACATGCTGCCAATTGCTCGCCTGGGAAACATGCAGAGAAGTCCAAGATAGTGTTTTTTAGACTGGCTGCCACGAGCTGAATCGAATGCAGCCAAGAGCGAGCGTCTAGGACTTACGGTTCAGGAGTTATTCACAGAAACATGGTTCTGAACATGCTGCCAATTGCTCGCCTGGGAAACATGCAGAGAAGTCCAAGATAGTGTTTTTTAGACTGGCTGCCACGAGCTGAATCGAATGCAGCCAAGAGCGAGCGTCTAGGACTTACGGTTCAGGAGTTATTCACAGAAACATGGTTCTGAACATGCTGCCAATTGCTCGCCTGGGAAACATGCAGAGAAGTCCAAGATAGTGTTTTTTAGACTGGCTGCCACGAGCTGAATCGAATGCAGCCAAGAGCGAGCGTCTAGGACTTACGGTTCAGGAGTTATTCACAGAAACATGGTTCTGAACATGCTGCCAATTGCTCGCCTGGGAAACATGCAGAGAAGTCCAAGATAGTGTTTTTTAGACTGGCTGCCACGAGCTGAATCGAATGCAGCCAAGAGCGAGCGTCTAGGACTTACGGTTCAGGAGTTATTCACAGAAACATGGTTCTTTTACTGCCAGCCGCGAAAGCGAAAATAACCAAGATCGAGCGTCTAGGATTTACTTGTCAATAACTCGCCTGGGAAACATCCAGAGAAGTCAAACACAGTGCTCCTATACTAATTGCCAGGCGCTGAGACGAATGCCGCCAAGATCGAGCGTCTAGGACTTACGGTTCAGGAGTTATTCACAGAAACATGGTTCTGAACATGCTGCCAATTTCTCGCCTGGGAAACATCCAGAGAAGTCCAAGATAGTGTTTTTTAGACTGGCTGCCACGAGCTGAATCGAATGCAGCCAAGAGCGAGCGTCTAGGACTTACGGTTCAGGAGTTATTCACAGAAACATGGTTCTGAACATGCTGCCAATTTCTCGCCTGGGAAACATGCAGAGAAGTCCAAGATAGTGTTTTTTAGACTGGCTGCCACGAGCTGAATCGAATGCAGCCAAGAGCGAGCGTCTAGGACTTACGGTTCAGGAGTTATTCACAGAAACATGGTTCTGAACATGCTGCCAATTTCTCGCCTGGGAAACATGCAGAGAAGTCCAAGATAGTGTTTTTTAGACTGGCTGCCACGAGCTGAATCGAATGCAGCCAAGAGCGAGCGTCTAGGACTTACGGTTCAGGAGTTATTCACAGAAACATGGTTCTGAACATGCTGCCAATTGCTCGCCTGGGAAACATGCAGAGAAGTCCAAGATAGTGTTTTTTAGACTGGCTGCCACGAGCTGAATCGAATGCAGCCAAGAGCGAGCGTCTAGGACTTACGGTTCAGGAGTTATTCACAGAAACATGGTTCTTTTACTGCCAGCCGCGAAAGCGAAAATAACCAAGATCGAGCGTCTAGGATTTACTTGTCAATAACTCGCCTGGGAAACATCCAGAGAAGTCAAACACAGTGCTCCTATACTAATTGCCAGGCGCTGAGACGAATGCCGCCAAGATCGAGCGTCTAGGACTTACGGTTCAGGAGTTATTCACAGAAACATGGTTCTGAACATGCTGCCAATTTCTCGCCTGGGAAACATGCAGAGAAGTCCAAGATAGTGTTTTTTAGACTGGCTGCCACGAGCTGAATCGAATGCAGCCAAGAGCGAGCGTCTAGGACTTACGGTTCAGGAGTTATTCACAGAAACATGGTTCTTTTACTGCCAGCCGCGAAAGCGAAAATAACCAAGATCGAGCGTCTAGGATTTACTTGTCAATAACTCGCCTGGGAAACATCCAGAGAAGTCAAACACAGTGCTCCTATACTAATTGCCAGGCGCTGAGACGAATGCCGCCAAGATCGAGCGTCTAGGACTTACGGTTCAGGAGTTATTCACAGAAACATGGTTCTGAACATGCTGCCAATTTCTCGCCTGGGAAACATGCAGAGAAGTCCAAGATAGTGTTTTTTAGACTGGCTGCCACGAGCTGAATCGAATGCAGCCAAGAGCGAGCGTCTAGGACTTACGGTTCAGGAGTTATTCACAGAAACATGGTTCTGAACATGCTGCCAATTTCTCGCCTGGGAAACATGCAGAGAAGTCCAAGATAGTGTTTTTTAGACTGGCTGCCACGAGCTGAATCGAATGCAGCCAAGAGCGAGCGTCTAGGACTTACGGTTCAGGAGTTATTCACAGAAACATGGTTCTGAACATGCTGCCAATTTCTCGCCTGGGAAACATGCAGAGAAGTCCAAGATAGTGTTTTTTAGACTGGCTGCCACGAGCTGAATCGAATGCAGCCAAGAGCGAGCGTCTAGGACTTACGGTTCAGGAGTTATTCACAGAAACATGGTTCTGAACATGCTGCCAATTGCTCGCCTGGGAAACATGCAGAGAAGTCCAAGATAGTGTTTTTTAGACTGGCTGCCACGAGCTGAATCGAATGCAGCCAAGAGCGAGCGTCTAGGACTTACGGTTCAGGAGTTATTCACAGAAACATGGTTCTTTTACTGCCAGCCGCGAAAGCGAAAATAACCAAGATCGAGCGTCTAGGATTTACTTGTCAATAACTCGCCTGGGAAACATCCAGAGAAGTCAAACACAGTGCTCCTATACTAATTGCCAGGCGCTGAGACGAATGCCGCCAAGATCGAGCGTCTAGGACTTACGGTTCAGGAGTTATTCACAGAAAAATGGTTCTGAACATGCTGCCAATTTCTCGCCTGGGAAACATGCAGAGAAGTCCAAGATAGTGTTTTTTAGACTGGCTGCCACGAGCTGAATCGAATGCAGCCAAGAGCGAGCGTCTAGGACTTACGGTTCAGGAGTTATTCACAGAAACATGGTTCTTTTACTGCCAGCCGCGAAAGCGAAAATAACCAAGATCGAGCGTCTAGGATTTACTTGTCAATAACTCGCCTGGGAAACATCCAGAGAAGTCAAACACAGTGCTCCTATACTAATTGCCAGGCGCTGAGACGAATGCCGCCAAGATCGAGCGTCTAGGACTTACGGTTCAAGAATTAGCTTTAGAAACATTTGCCTTAGGAACATGCAGAGAAGTCCAAGATAGTGTTTTTTAGACTGGCTGCCACGAGCTGAATCGAAAGCAGCCAAGAGCGAGCGTCTGTGACTTACGGTTCAGGAGTTATTCACAGAAACATGGTTCTGAACATGCTGCCAATTGCTCGTCTGGGAAACATGCAGAGAAGTCCAAGATAGTGTTTTTTAGACTGGCTGCCACGAGCTGAATCGAATGCAGCCAAGAGCGAGCGTCTAGGACTTACGGTTCAGGAGTTATTCACAGAAACATGGTTCTGAACATGCTGCCAATTGCTCGCCTGGGAAACATGCAGAGAAGTCCAAGATAGTGTTTTTTAGACTGGCTGCCACGAGCTGAATCGAATGCAGCCAAGAGCGAGCGTCTAGGACTTACGGTTCAGGAGTTATTCACAGAAACATGGTTCTGAACATGCTGCCAATTGCTCGCCTGGGAAACATGCAGAGAAGTCCAAGATAGTGTTTTTTAGACTGGCTGCCACGAGCTGAATCGAATGCAGCCAAGAGCGAGCGTCTAGGACTTACGGTTCAGGAGTTATTCACAGAAACATGGTTCTTTTACTGCCAGCCGCGAAAGCGAAAATAACCAAGATCGAGCGTCTAGGATTTACTTGTCAATAACTCGCCTGGGAAACATCCAGAGAAGTCAAACACAGTGCTCCTATACTAATTGCCAGGCGCTGAGACGAATGCCGCCAAGATCGAGCGTCTAGGACTTACGGTTCAAGAATTAGCTTTAGAAACATTTGCCTTAGGAACATGCAGAGAAGTCCAAGATAGTGTTTTTTAGACTGGCTGCCACGAGCTGAATCGAATGCAGCCAAGAGCGAGCGTCTAGGACTTACGGTTCAGGAGTTATTCACAGAAACATGGTTCTGAACATGCTGCCAATTGCTCGCCTGGGAAACATGCAGAGAAGTCCAAGATAGTGTTTTTTAGACTGGCTGCCACGAGCTGAATCGAATGCAGCCAAGAGCGAGCGTCTAGGACTTACGGTTCAGGAGTTATTCACAGAAACATGGTTCTTTTACTGCCAGCCGCGAAAGCGAAAATAACCAAGATCGAGCGTCTAGGATTTACTTGTCAATAACTCGCCTGGGAAACATCCAGAGAAGTCAAACACAGTGCTCCTATACTAATTGCCAGGCGCTGAGACGAATGCCGCCAAGATCGAGCGTCTAGGACTTACGGTTCAAGAATTAGCTTTAGAAACATTTGCCTTAGGAACATGCAGAGGAGTCCAAGATAGTGTTTTTTAGACTGGCTGCCACGAGCTGAATCGAATGCAGCCAAGAGCGAGCGTCTGTGACTTACGGTTCAGGAGTTATTCACAGAAACATGGTTCTGAACATGCTGCCAATTGCTCGCCTGGGAAACATGCAGAGAAGTCCAAGATAGTGTTTTTTAGACTGGCTGCCACGAGCTGAATCGAATGCAGCCAAGAGCGAGCGTCTAGGACTTACGGTTCAGGAGTTATTCACAGAAACATGGTTCTGAACATGCTGCCAATTGCTCGCCTGGGAAACATGCAGAGAAGTCCAAGATAGTGTTTTTTAGACTGGCTGCCACGAGCTGAATCGAATGCAGCCAAGAGCGAGCGTCTAGGACTTACGGTTCAGGAGTTATTCACAGAAACATGGTTCTTTTACTGCCAGCCGCGAAAGCGAAAATAACCAAGATCGAGCGTCTAGGATTTACTTGTCAATAACTCGCCTGGGAAACATCCAGAGAAGTCAAACACAGTGCTCCTATACTAATTGCCAGGCGCTGAGACGAATGCCGCCAAGATCGAGCGTCTAGGACTTACGGTTCAGGAGTTATTCACAGAAACATGGTTCTGAACATGCTGCCAATTTCTCGCCTGGGAAACATGCAGAGAAGTCCAAGATAGTGTTTTTTAGACTGGCTGCCACGAGCTGAATCGAATGCAGCCAAGAGCGAGCGTCTAGGACTTACGGTTCAGGAGTTATTCACAGAAACATGGTTCTGAACATGCTGCCAATTTCTCGCCTGGGAAACATGCAGAGAAGTCCAAGATAGTGTTTTTTAGACTGGCTGCCACGAGCTGAATCGAATGCAGCCAAGAGCGAGCGTCTAGGACTTACGGTTCAGGAGTTATTCACAGAAACATGGTTCTGAACATGCTGCCAATTTCTCGCCTGGGAAACATGCAGAGAAGTCCAAGATAGTGTTTTTTAGACTGGCTGCCACGAGCTGAATCGAATGCAGCCAAGAGCGAGCGTCTAGGACTTACGGTTCAGGAGTTATTCACAGAAACATGGTTCTGAACATGCTGCCAATTTCTCGCCTGGGAAACATGCAGAGAAGTCCAAGATAGTGTTTTTTAGACTGGCTGCCACGAGCTGAATCGAATGCAGCCAAGAGCGAGCGTCTAGGACTTACGGTTCAGGAGTTATTCACAGAAACATGGTTCTGAACATGCTGCCAATTTCTCGCCTGGGAAACATGCAGAGAAGTCCAAGATAGTGTTTTTTAGACTGGCTGCCACGAGCTGAATCGAATGCAGCCAAGAGCGAGCGTCTAGGACTTACGGTTCAGGAGTTATTCACAGAAACATGGTTCTGAACATGCTGCCAATTTCTCGCCTGGGAAACATGCAGAGAAGTCCAAGATAGTGTTTTTTAGACTGGCTGCCACGAGCTGAATCGAATGCAGCCAAGAGCGAGCGTCTAGGACTTACGGTTCAGGAGTTATTCACAGAAACATGGTTCTTTTACTGCCAGCCGCGAAAGCGAAAATAACCAAGATCGAGCGTCTAGGATTTACTTGTCAATAACTCGCCTGGGAAACATCCAGAGAAGTCAAACACAGTGCTCCTATACTAATTGCCAGGCGCTGAGACGAATGCCGCCAAGATCGAGCGTCTAGGACTTACGGTTCAGGAGTTATTCACAGAAACATGGTTCTGAACATGCTGCCAATTTCTCGCCTGGGAAACATGCAGAGAAGTCCAAGATAGTGTTTTTTAGACTGGCTGCCACGAGCTGAATCGAATGCAGCCAAGAGCGAGCGTCTAGGACTTACGGTTCAGGAGTTATTCACAGAAACATGGTTCTGAACATGCTGCCAATTGCTCGCCTGGGAAACATGCAGAGAAGTCCAAGATAGTGTTTTTTAGACTGGCTGCCACGAGCTGAATCGAATGCAGCCAAGAGCGAGCGTCTAGGACTTACGGTTCAGGAGTTATTCACAGAAACATGGTTCTGAACATGCTGCCAATTGCTCGCCTGGGAAACATGCAGAGAAGTCCAAGATAGTGTTTTTTAGACTGGCTGCCACGAGCTGAATCGAATGCAGCCAAGAGCGAGCGTCTAGGACTTACGGTTCAGGAGTTATTCACAGAAACATGGTTCTTTTACTGCCAGCCGCGAAAGCGAAAATAACCAAGATCGAGCGTCTAGGATTTACTTGTCAATAACTCGCCTGGGAAACATCCAGAGAAGTCAAACACAGTGCTCCTATACTAATTGCCAGGCGCTGAGACGAATGCCGCCAAGATCGAGCGTCTAGGACTTACGGTTCAGGAGTTATTCACAGAAACATGGTTCTGAACATGCTGCCAATTTCTCGCCTGGGAAACATGCAGAGAAGTCCAAGATAGTGTTTTTTAGACTGGCTGCCACGAGCTGAATCGAATGCAGCCAAGAGCGAGCGTCTAGGACTTACGGTTCAGGAGTTATTCACAGAAACATGGTTCTTTTACTGCCAGCCGCGAAAGCGAAAATAACCAAGATCGAGCGTCTAGGATTTACTTGTCAATAACTCGCCTGGGAAACATCCAGAGAAGTCAAACACAGTGCTCCTATACTAATTGCCAGGCGCTGAGACGAATGCCGCCAAGATCGAGCGTCTAGGACTTACGGTTCAGGAGTTATTCACAGAAACATGGTTCTGAACATGCTGCCAATTTCTCGCCTGGGAAACATGCAGAGAAGTCCAAGATAGTGTTTTTTAGACTGGCTGCCACGAGCTGAATCGAATGCAGCCAAGAGCGAGCGTCTAGGACTTACGGTTCAGGAGTTATTCACAGAAACATGGTTCTGAACATGCTGCCAATTGCTCGCCTGGGAAACATGCAGAGAAGTCCAAGATAGTGTTTTTTAGACTGGCTGCCACGAGCTGAATCGAATGCAGCCAAGAGCGAGCGTCTAGGACTTACGGTTCAGGAGTTATTCACAGAAACATGGTTCTGAACATGCTGCCAATTGCTCGCCTGGGAAACATGCAGAGAAGTCCAAGATAGTGTTTTTTAGACTGGCTGCCACGAGCTGAATCGAATGCAGCCAAGAGCGAGCGTCTAGGACTTACGGTTCAGGAGTTATTCACAGAAACATGGTTCTGAACATGCTGCCAATTGCTCGCCTGGGAAACATGCAGAGAAGTCCAAGATAGTGTTTTTTAGACTGGCTGCCACGAGCTGAATCGAATGCAGCCAAGAGCGAGCGTCTAGGACTTACGGTTCAGGAGTTATTCACAGAAACATGGTTCTTTTACTGCCAGCCGCGAAAGCGAAAATAACCAAGATCGAGCGTCTAGGATTTACTTGTCAATAACTCGCCTGGGAAACATCCAGAGAAGTCAAACACAGTGCTCCTATACTAATTGCCAGGCGCTGAGACGAATGCCGCCAAGATCGAGCGTCTAGGACTTACGGTTCAAGAATTAGCTTTAGAAACATTTGCCTTAGGAACATGCAGAGAAGTGTTTTTTAGACTGGCTGCCACGAGCTGAATCGAATGCAGCCAAGAGCGAGCGTCTAGGACTTACGGTTCAGGAGTTATTCACAGAAACATGGTTCTGAACATGCTGCCAATTGCTCGCCTGGGAAACATGCAGAGAAGTCCAAGATAGTGTTTTTTAGACTGGCTGCCACGAGCTGAATCGAATGCAGCCAAGAGCGAGCGTCTAGGACTTACGGTTCAGGAGTTATTCACAGAAACATGGTTCTTTTACTGCCAGCCGCGAAAGCGAAAATAACCAAGATCGAGCGTCTAGGATTTACTTGTCAATAACTCGCCTGGGAAACATCCAGAGAAGTCAAACACAGTGCTCCTATACTAATTGCCAGGCGCTGAGACGAATGCCGCCAAGATCGAGCGTCTAGGACTTACGGTTCAAGAATTAGCTTTAGAAACATTTGCCTTAGGAACATGCAGAGGAGTCCAAGATAGTGTTTTTTAGACTGGCTGCCACGAGCTGAATCGAATGCAGCCAAGAGCGAGCGTCTGTGACTTACGGTTCAGGAGTTATTCACAGAAACATGGTTCTGAACATGCTGCCAATTGCTCGCCTGGGAAACATGCAGAGAAGTCCAAGATAGTGTTTTTTAGACTGGCTGCCACGAGCTGAATCGAATGCAGCCAAGAGCGAGCGTCTAGGACTTACGGTTCAGGAGTTATTCACAGAAACATGGTTCTGAACATGCTGCCAATTGCTCGCCTGGGAAACATGCAGAGAAGTCCAAGATAGTGTTTTTTAGACTGGCTGCCACGAGCTGAATCGAATGCAGCCAAGAGCGAGCGTCTAGGACTTACGGTTCAGGAGTTATTCACAGAAACATGGTTCTTTTACTGCCAGCCGCGAAAGCGAAAATAACCAAGATCGAGCGTCTAGGATTTACTTGTCAATAACTCGCCTGGGAAACATCCAGAGAAGTCAAACACAGTGCTCCTATACTAATTGCCAGGCGCTGAGACGAATGCCGCCAAGATCGAGCGTCTAGGACTTACGGTTCAGGAGTTATTCACAGAAACATGGTTCTGAACATGCTGCCAATTTCTCGCCTGGGAAACATGCAGAGAAGTCCAAGATAGTGTTTTTTAGACTGGCTGCCACGAGCTGAATCGAATGCAGCCAAGAGCGAGCGTCTAGGACTTACGGTTCAGGAGTTATTCACAGAAACATGGTTCTTTTACTGCCAGCCGCGAAAGCGAAAATAACCAAGATCGAGCGTCTAGGATTTACTTGTCAATAACTCGCCTGGGAAACATCCAGAGAAGTCAAACACAGTGCTCCTATACTAATTGCCAGGCGCTGAGACGAATGCCGCCAAGATCGAGCGTCTAGGACTTACGGTTCAGGAGTTATTCACAGAAACATGGTTCTGAACATGCTGCCAATTTCTCGCCTGGGAAACATGCAGAGAAGTCCAAGATAGTGTTTTTTAGACTGGCTGCCACGAGCTGAATCGAATGCAGCCAAGAGCGAGCGTCTAGGACTTACGGTTCAGGAGTTATTCACAGAAACATGGTTCTGAACATGCTGCCAATTTCTCGCCTGGGAAACATGCAGAGAAGTCCAAGATAGTGTTTTTTAGACTGGCTGCCACGAGCTGAATCGAATGCAGCCAAGAGCGAGCGTCTAGGACTTACGGTTCAGGAGTTATTCACAGAAACATGGTTCTGAACATGCTGCCAATTTCTCGCCTGGGAAACATGCAGAGAAGTCCAAGATAGTGTTTTTTAGACTGGCTGCCACGAGCTGAATCGAATGCAGCCAAGAGCGAGCGTCTAGGACTTACGGTTCAGGAGTTATTCACAGAAACATGGTTCTGAACATGCTGCCAATTTCTCGCCTGGGAAACATGCAGAGAAGTCCAAGATAGTGTTTTTTAGACTGGCTGCCACGAGCTGAATCGAATGCAGCCAAGAGCGAGCGTCTAGGACTTACGGTTCAGGAGTTATTCACAGAAACATGGTTCTGAACATGCTGCCAATTTCTCGCCTGGGAAACATGCAGAGAAGTCCAAGATAGTGTTTTTTAGACTGGCTGCCACGAGCTGAATCGAATGCAGCCAAGAGCGAGCGTCTAGGACTTACGGTTCAGGAGTTATTCACAGAAACATGGTTCTTTTACTGCCAGCCGCGAAAGCGAAAATAACCAAGATCGAGCGTCTAGGATTTACTTGTCAATAACTCGCCTGGGAAACATCCAGAGAAGTCAAACACAGTGCTCCTATACTAATTGCCAGGCGCTGAGACGAATGCCGCCAAGATCGAGCGTCTAGGACTTACGGTTCAGGAGTTATTCACAGAAACATGGTTCTGAACATGCTGCCAATTTCTCGCCTGGGAAACATGCAGAGAAGTCCAAGATAGTGTTTTTTAGACTGGCTGCCACGAGCTGAATCGAATGCAGCCAAGAGCGAGCGTCTAGGACTTACGGTTCAGGAGTTATTCACAGAAACATGGTTCTGAACATGCTGCCAATTGCTCGCCTGGGAAACATGCAGAGAAGTCCAAGATAGTGTTTTTTAGACTGGCTGCCACGAGCTGAATCGAATGCAGCCAAGAGCGAGCGTCTAGGACTTACGGTTCAGGAGTTATTCACAGAAACATGGTTCTGAACATGCTGCCAATTGCTCGCCTGGGAAACATGCAGAGAAGTCCAAGATAGTGTTTTTTAGACTGGCTGCCACGAGCTGAATCGAATGCAGCCAAGAGCGAGCGTCTAGGACTTACGGTTCAGGAGTTATTCACAGAAACATGGTTCTTTTACTGCCAGCCGCGAAAGCGAAAATAACCAAGATCGAGCGTCTAGGATTTACTTGTCAATAACTCGCCTGGGAAACATCCAGAGAAGTCAAACACAGTGCTCCTATACTAATTGCCAGGCGCTGAGACGAATGCCGCCAAGATCGAGCGTCTAGGACTTACGGTTCAAGAATTAGCTTTAGAAACATTTGCCTTAGGAACATGCAGAGAAGTCCAAGATAGTGTTTTTTAGACTGGCTGCCACGAGCTGAATCGAATGCAGCCAAGAGCGAGCGTCTAGGACTTACGGTTCAGGAGTTATTCACAGAAACATGGTTCTGAACATGCTGCCAATTGCTCGCCTGGGAAACATGCAGAGAAGTCCAAGATAGTGTTTTTTAGACTGGCTGCCACGAGCTGAATCGAATGCAGCCAAGAGCGAGCGTCTAGGACTTACGGTTCAGGAGTTATTCACAGAAACATGGTTCTTTTACTGCCAGCCGCGAAAGCGAAAATAACCAAGATCGAGCGTCTAGGATTTACTTGTCAATAACTCGCCTGGGAAACATCCAGAGAAGTCAAACACAGTGCTCCTATACTAATTGCCAGGCGCTGAGACGAATGCCGCCAAGATCGAGCGTCTAGGACTTACGGTTCAAGAATTAGCTTTAGAAACATTTGCCTTAGGAACATGCAGAGGAGTCCAAGATAGTGTTTTTTAGACTGGCTGCCACGAGCTGAATCGAATGCAGCCAAGAGCGAGCGTCTGTGACTTACGGTTCAGGAGTTATTCACAGAAACATGGTTCTGAACATGCTGCCAATTGCTCGCCTGGGAAACATGCAGAGAAGTCCAAGATAGTGTTTTTTAGACTGGCTGCCACGAGCTGAATCGAATGCAGCCAAGAGCGAGCGTCTAGGACTTACGGTTCAGGAGTTATTCACAGAAACATGGTTCTGAACATGCTGCCAATTGCTCGCCTGGGAAACATGCAGAGAAGTCCAAGATAGTGTTTTTTAGACTGGCTGCCACGAGCTGAATCGAATGCAGCCAAGAGCGAGCGTCTAGGACTTACGGTTCAGGAGTTATTCACAGAAACATGGTTCTTTTACTGCCAGCCGCGAAAGCGAAAATAACCAAGATCGAGCGTCTAGGATTTACTTGTCAATAACTCGCCTGGGAAACATCCAGAGAAGTCAAACACAGTGCTCCTATACTAATTGCCAGGCGCTGAGACGAATGCCGCCAAGATCGAGCGTCTAGGACTTACGGTTCAGGAGTTATTCACAGAAACATGGTTCTGAACATGCTGCCAATTTCTCGCCTGGGAAACATGCAGAGAAGTCCAAGATAGTGTTTTTTAGACTGGCTGCCACGAGCTGAATCGAATGCAGCCAAGAGCGAGCGTCTAGGACTTACGGTTCAGGAGTTATTCACAGAAACATGGTTCTGAACATGCTGCCAATTTCTCGCCTGGGAAACATGCAGAGAAGTCCAAGATAGTGTTTTTTAGACTGGCTGCCACGAGCTGAATCGAATGCAGCCAAGAGCGAGCGTCTAGGACTTACGGTTCAGGAGTTATTCACAGAAACATGGTTCTGAACATGCTGCCAATTTCTCGCCTGGGAAACATGCAGAGAAGTCCAAGATAGTGTTTTTTAGACTGGCTGCCACGAGCTGAATCGAATGCAGCCAAGAGCGAGCGTCTAGGACTTACGGTTCAGGAGTTATTCACAGAAACATGGTTCTGAACATGCTGCCAATTTCTCGCCTGGGAAACATGCAGAGAAGTCCAAGATAGTGTTTTTTAGACTGGCTGCCACGAGCTGAATCGAATGCAGCCAAGAGCGAGCGTCTAGGACTTACGGTTCAGGAGTTATTCACAGAAACATGGTTCTGAACATGCTGCCAATTTCTCGCCTGGGAAACATGCAGAGAAGTCCAAGATAGTGTTTTTTAGACTGGCTGCCACGAGCTGAATCGAATGCAGCCAAGAGCGAGCGTCTAGGACTTACGGTTCAGGAGTTATTCACAGAAACATGGTTCTGAACATGCTGCCAATTTCTCGCCTGGGAAACATGCAGAGAAGTCCAAGATAGTGTTTTTTAGACTGGCTGCCACGAGCTGAATCGAATGCAGCCAAGAGCGAGCGTCTAGGACTTACGGTTCAGGAGTTATTCACAGAAACATGGTTCTTTTACTGCCAGCCGCGAAAGCGAAAATAACCAAGATCGAGCGTCTAGGATTTACTTGTCAATAACTCGCCTGGGAAACATCCAGAGAAGTCAAACACAGTGCTCCTATACTAATTGCCAGGCGCTGAGACGAATGCCGCCAAGATCGAGCGTCTAGGACTTACGGTTCAGGAGTTATTCACAGAAACATGGTTCTGAACATGCTGCCAATTTCTCGCCTGGGAAACATGCAGAGAAGTCCAAGATAGTGTTTTTTAGACTGGCTGCCACGAGCTGAATCGAATGCAGCCAAGAGCGAGCGTCTAGGACTTACGGTTCAGGAGTTATTCACAGAAACATGGTTCTGAACATGCTGCCAATTGCTCGCCTGGGAAACATGCAGAGAAGTCCAAGATAGTGTTTTTTAGACTGGCTGCCACGAGCTGAATCGAATGCAGCCAAGAGCGAGCGTCTAGGACTTACGGTTCAGGAGTTATTCACAGAAACATGGTTCTGAACATGCTGCCAATTGCTCGCCTGGGAAACATGCAGAGAAGTCCAAGATAGTGTTTTTTAGACTGGCTGCCACGAGCTGAATCGAATGCAGCCAAGAGCGAGCGTCTAGGACTTACGGTTCAGGAGTTATTCACAGAAACATGGTTCTTTTACTGCCAGCCGCGAAAGCGAAAATAACCAAGATCGAGCGTCTAGGATTTACTTGTCAATAACTCGCCTGGGAAACATCCAGAGAAGTCAAACACAGTGCTCCTATACTAATTGCCAGGCGCTGAGACGAATGCCGCCAAGATCGAGCGTCTAGGACTTACGGTTCAGGAGTTATTCACAGAAACATGGTTCTGAACATGCTGCCAATTTCTCGCCTGGGAAACATGCAGAGAAGTCCAAGATAGTGTTTTTTAGACTGGCTGCCACGAGCTGAATCGAATGCAGCCAAGAGCGAGCGTCTAGGACTTACGGTTCAGGAGTTATTCACAGAAACATGGTTCTTTTACTGCCAGCCGCGAAAGCGAAAATAACCAAGATCGAGCGTCTAGGATTTACTTGTCAATAACTCGCCTGGGAAACATCCAGAGAAGTCAAACACAGTGCTCCTATACTAATTGCCAGGCGCTGAGACGAATGCCGCCAAGATCGAGCGTCTAGGACTTACGGTTCAGGAGTTATTCACAGAAACATGGTTCTGAACATGCTGCCAATTTCTCGCCTGGGAAACATGCAGAGAAGTCCAAGATAGTGTTTTTTAGACTGGCTGCCACGAGCTGAATCGAATGCAGCCAAGAGCGAGCGTCTAGGACTTACGGTTCAGGAGTTATTCACAGAAACATGGTTCTGAACATGCTGCCAATTGCTCGCCTGGGAAACATGCAGAGAAGTCCAAGATAGTGTTTTTTAGACTGGCTGCCACGAGCTGAATCGAATGCAGCCAAGAGCGAGCGTCTAGGACTTACGGTTCAGGAGTTATTCACAGAAACATGGTTCTGAACATGCTGCCAATTGCTCGCCTGGGAAACATGCAGAGAAGTCCAAGATAGTGTTTTTTAGACTGGCTGCCACGAGCTGAATCGAATGCAGCCAAGAGCGAGCGTCTAGGACTTACGGTTCAGGAGTTATTCACAGAAACATGGTTCTGAACATGCTGCCAATTGCTCGCCTGGGAAACATGCAGAGAAGTCCAAGATAGTGTTTTTTAGACTGGCTGCCACGAGCTGAATCGAATGCAGCCAAGAGCGAGCGTCTAGGACTTACGGTTCAGGAGTTATTCACAGAAACATGGTTCTTTTACTGCCAGCCGCGAAAGCGAAAATAACCAAGATCGAGCGTCTAGGATTTACTTGTCAATAACTCGCCTGGGAAACATCCAGAGAAGTCAAACACAGTGCTCCTATACTAATTGCCAGGCGCTGAGACGAATGCCGCCAAGATCGAGCGTCTAGGACTTACGGTTCAAGAATTAGCTTTAGAAACATTTGCCTTAGGAACATGCAGAGAAGTCCAAGATAGTGTTTTTTAGACTGGCTGCCACGAGCTGAATCGAATGCAGCCAAGAGCGAGCGTCTAGGACTTACGGTTCAGGAGTTATTCACAGAAACATGGTTCTGAACATGCTGCCAATTGCTCGCCTGGGAAACATGCAGAGAAGTCCAAGATAGTGTTTTTTAGACTGGCTGCCACGAGCTGAATCGAATGCAGCCAAGAGCGAGCGTCTAGGACTTACGGTTCAGGAGTTATTCACAGAAACATGGTTCTTTTACTGCCAGCCGCGAAAGCGAAAATAACCAAGATCGAGCGTCTAGGATTTACTTGTCAATAACTCGCCTGGGAAACATCCAGAGAAGTCAAACACAGTGCTCCTATACTAATTGCCAGGCGCTGAGACGAATGCCGCCAAGATCGAGCGTCTAGGACTTACGGTTCAAGAATTAGCTTTAGAAACATTTGCCTTAGGAACATGCAGAGGAGTCCAAGATAGTGTTTTTTAGACTGGCTGCCACGAGCTGAATCGAATGCAGCCAAGAGCGAGCGTCTGTGACTTACGGTTCAGGAGTTATTCACAGAAACATGGTTCTGAACATGCTGCCAATTGCTCGCCTGGGAAACATGCAGAGAAGTCCAAGATAGTGTTTTTTAGACTGGCTGCCACGAGCTGAATCGAATGCAGCCAAGAGCGAGCGTCTAGGACTTACGGTTCAGGAGTTATTCACAGAAACATGGTTCTGAACATGCTGCCAATTGCTCGCCTGGGAAACATGCAGAGAAGTCCAAGATAGTGTTTTTTAGACTGGCTGCCACGAGCTGAATCGAATGCAGCCAAGAGCGAGCGTCTAGGACTTACGGTTCAGGAGTTATTCACAGAAACATGGTTCTTTTACTGCCAGCCGCGAAAGCGAAAATAACCAAGATCGAGCGTCTAGGATTTACTTGTCAATAACTCGCCTGGGAAACATCCAGAGAAGTCAAACACAGTGCTCCTATACTAATTGCCAGGCGCTGAGACGAATGCCGCCAAGATCGAGCGTCTAGGACTTACGGTTCAGGAGTTATTCACAGAAACATGGTTCTGAACATGCTGCCAATTTCTCGCCTGGGAAACATGCAGAGAAGTCCAAGATAGTGTTTTTTAGACTGGCTGCCACGAGCTGAATCGAATGCAGCCAAGAGCGAGCGTCTAGGACTTACGGTTCAGGAGTTATTCACAGAAACATGGTTCTTTTACTGCCAGCCGCGAAAGCGAAAATAACCAAGATCGAGCGTCTAGGATTTACTTGTCAATAACTCGCCTGGGAAACATCCAGAGAAGTCAAACACAGTGCTCCTATACTAATTGCCAGGCGCTGAGACGAATGCCGCCAAGATCGAGCGTCTAGGACTTACGGTTCAGGAGTTATTCACAGAAACATGGTTCTGAACATGCTGCCAATTTCTCGCCTGGGAAACATGCAGAGAAGTCCAAGATAGTGTTTTTTAGACTGGCTGCCACGAGCTGAATCGAATGCAGCCAAGAGCGAGCGTCTAGGACTTACGGTTCAGGAGTTATTCACAGAAACATGGTTCTGAACATGCTGCCAATTTCTCGCCTGGGAAACATGCAGAGAAGTCCAAGATAGTGTTTTTTAGACTGGCTGCCACGAGCTGAATCGAATGCAGCCAAGAGCGAGCGTCTAGGACTTACGGTTCAGGAGTTATTCACAGAAACATGGTTCTGAACATGCTGCCAATTTCTCGCCTGGGAAACATGCAGAGAAGTCCAAGATAGTGTTTTTTAGACTGGCTGCCACGAGCTGAATCGAATGCAGCCAAGAGCGAGCGTCTAGGACTTACGGTTCAGGAGTTATTCACAGAAACATGGTTCTGAACATGCTGCCAATTTCTCGCCTGGGAAACATGCAGAGAAGTCCAAGATAGTGTTTTTTAGACTGGCTGCCACGAGCTGAATCGAATGCATCCAAGAGCGAGCGTCTAGGACTTACGGTTCAGGAGTTATTCACAGAAACATGGTTCTGAACATGCTGCCAATTTCTCGCCTGGGAAACATGCAGAGAAGTCCAAGATAGTGTTTTTTAGACTGGCTGCCACGAGCTGAATCGAATGCAGCCAAGAGCGAGCGTCTAGGACTTACGGTTCAGGAGTTATTCACAGAAACATGGTTCTGAACATGCTGCCAATTTCTCGCCTGGGAAACATGCAGAGAAGTCCAAGATAGTGTTTTTTAGACTGGCTGCCACGAGCTGAATCGAATGCAGCCAAGAGCGAGCGTCTAGGACTTACGGTTCAGGAGTTATTCACAGAAACATGGTTCTTTTACTGCCAGCCGCGAAAGCGAAAATAACCAAGATCGAGCGTCTAGGATTTACTTGTCAATAACTCGCCTGGGAAACATCCAGAGAAGTCAAACACAGTGCTCCTATACTAATTGCCAGGCGCTGAGACGAATGCCGCCAAGATCGAGCGTCTAGGACTTACGGTTCAGGAGTTATTCACAGAAACATGGTTCTGAACATGCTGCCAATTTCTCGCCTGGGAAACATGCAGAGAAGTCCAAGATAGTGTTTTTTAGACTGGCTGCCACGAGCTGAATCGAATGCAGCCAAGAGCGAGCGTCTAGGACTTACGGTTCAGGAGTTATTCACAGAAACATGGTTCTGAACATGCTGCCAATTGCTCGCCTGGGAAACATGCAGAGAAGTCCAAGATAGTGTTTTTTAGACTGGCTGCCACGAGCTGAATCGAATGCAGCCAAGAGCGAGCGTCTAGGACTTACGGTTCAGGAGTTATTCACAGAAACATGGTTCTGAACATGCTGCCAATTGCTCGCCTGGGAAACATGCAGAGAAGTCCAAGATAGTGTTTTTTAGACTGGCTGCCACGAGCTGAATCGAATGCAGCCAAGAGCGAGCGTCTAGGACTTACGGTTCAGGAGTTATTCACAGAAACATGGTTCTTTTACTGCCAGCCGCGAAAGCGAAAATAACCAAGATCGAGCGTCTAGGATTTACTTGTCAATAACTCGCCTGGGAAACATCCAGAGAAGTCAAACACAGTGCTCCTATACTAATTGCCAGGCGCTGAGACGAATGCCGCCAAGATCGAGCGTCTAGGACTTACGGTTCAGGAGTTATTCACAGAAACATGGTTCTGAACATGCTGCCAATTTCTCGCCTGGGAAACATGCAGAGAAGTCCAAGATAGTGTTTTTTAGACTGGCTGCCACGAGCTGAATCGAATGCAGCCAAGAGCGAGCGTCTAGGACTTACGGTTCAGGAGTTATTCACAGAAACATGGTTCTTTTACTGCCAGCCGCGAAAGCGAAAATAACCAAGATCGAGCGTCTAGGATTTACTTGTCAATAACTCGCCTGGGAAACATCCAGAGAAGTCAAACACAGTGCTCCTATACTAATTGCCAGGCGCTGAGACGAATGCCGCCAAGATCGAGCGTCTAGGACTTACGGTTCAGGAGTTATTCACAGAAACATGGTTCTGAACATGCTGCCAATTTCTCGCCTGGGAAACATGCAGAGAAGTCCAAGATAGTGTTTTTTAGACTGGCTGCCACGAGCTGAATCGAATGCAGCCAAGAGCGAGCGTCTAGGACTTACGGTTCAGGAGTTATTCACAGAAACATGGTTCTGAACATGCTGCCAATTGCTCGCCTGGGAAACATGCAGAGAAGTCCAAGATAGTGTTTTTTAGACTGGCTGCCACGAGCTGAATCGAATGCAGCCAAGAGCGAGCGTCTAGGACTTACGGTTCAGGAGTTATTCACAGAAACATGGTTCTTTTACTGCCAGCCGCGAAAGCGAAAATAACCAAGATCGAGCGTCTAGGATTTACTTGTCAATAACTCGCCTGGGAAACATCCAGAGAAGTCAAACACAGTGCTCCTATACTAATTGCCAGGCGCTGAGACGAATGCCGCCAAGATCGAGCGTCTAGGACTTACGGTTCAGGAGTTATTCACAGAAACATGGTTCTGAACATGCTGCCAATTTCTCGCCTGGGAAACATGCAGAGAAGTCCAAGATAGTGTTTTTTAGACTGGCTGCCACGAGCTGAATCGAATGCAGCCAAGAGCGAGCGTCTAGGACTTACGGTTCAGGAGTTATTCACAGAAACATGGTTCTGAACATGCTGCCAATTGCTCGCCTGGGAAACATGCAGAGAAGTCCAAGATAGTGTTTTTTAGACTGGCTGCCACGAGCTGAATCGAATGCAGCCAAGAGCGAGCGTCTAGGACTTACGGTTCAGGAGTTATTCACAGAAACATGGTTCTTTTACTGCCAGCCGCGAAAGCGAAAATAACCAAGATCGAGCGTCTAGGATTTACTTGTCAATAACTCGCCTGGGAAACATCCAGAGAAGTCAAACACAGTGCTCCTATACTAATTGCCAGGCGCTGAGACGAATGCCGCCAAGATCGAGCGTCTAGGACTTACGGTTCAGGAGTTATTCACAGAAACATGGTTCTGAACATGCTGCCAATTTCTCGCCTGGGAAACATGCAGAGAAGTCCAAGATAGTGTTTTTTAGACTGGCTGCCACGAGCTGAATCGAATGCAGCCAAGAGCGAGCGTCTAGGACTTACGGTTCAGGAGTTATTCACAGAAACATGGTTCTTTTACTGCCAGCCGCGAAAGCGAAAATAACCAAGATCGAGCGTCTAGGATTTACTTGTCAATAACTCGCCTGGGAAACATCCAGAGAAGTCAAACACAGTGCTCCTATACTAATTGCCAGGCGCTGAGACGAATGCCGCCAAGATCGAGCGTCTAGGACTTACGGTTCAGGAGTTATTCACAGAAACATGGTTCTGAACATGCTGCCAATTTCTCGCCTGGGAAACATGCAGAGAAGTCCAAGATAGTGTTTTTTAGACTGGCTGCCACGAGCTGAATCGAATGCAGCCAAGAGCGAGCGTCTAGGACTTACGGTTCAGGAGTTATTCACAGAAACATGGTTCTGAACATGCTGCCAATTGCTCGCCTGGGAAACATGCAGAGAAGTCCAAGATAGTGTTTTTTAGACTGGCTGCCACGAGCTGAATCGAATGCAGCCAAGAGCGAGCGTCTAGGACTTACGGTTCAGGAGTTATTCACAGAAACATGGTTCTGAACATGCTGCCAATTGCTCGCCTGGGAAACATGCAGAGAAGTCCAAGATAGTGTTTTTTAGACTGGCTGCCACGAGCTGAATCGAATGCAGCCAAGAGCGAGCGTCTAGGACTTACGGTTCAGGAGTTATTCACAGAAACATGGTTCTGAACATGCTGCCAATTGCTCGCCTGGGAAACATGCAGAGAAGTCCAAGATAGTGTTTTTTAGACTGGCTGCCACGAGCTGAATCGAATGCAGCCAAGAGCGAGCGTCTAGGACTTACGGTTCAGGAGTTATTCACAGAAACATGGTTCTTTTACTGCCAGCCGCGAAAGCGAAAATAACCAAGATCGAGCGTCTAGGATTTACTTGTCAATAACTCGCCTGGGAAACATCCAGAGAAGTCAAACACAGTGCTCCTATACTAATTGCCAGGCGCTGAGACGAATGCCGCCAAGATCGAGCGTCTAGGACTTACGGTTCAAGAATTAGCTTTAGAAACATTTGCCTTAGGAACATGCAGAGAAGTCCAAGATAGTGTTTTTTAGACTGGCTGCCACGAGCTGAATCGAATGCAGCCAAGAGCGAGCGTCTAGGACTTACGGTTCAGGAGTTATTCACAGAAACATGGTTCTGAACATGCTGCCAATTGCTCGCCTGGGAAACATGCAGAGAAGTCCAAGATAGTGTTTTTTAGACTGGCTGCCACGAGCTGAATCGAATGCAGCCAAGAGCGAGCGTCTAGGACTTACGGTTCAGGAGTTATTCACAGAAACATGGTTCTTTTACTGCCAGCCGCGAAAGCGAAAATAACCAAGATCGAGCGTCTAGGATTTACTTGTCAATAACTCGCCTGGGAAACATCCAGAGAAGTCAAACACAGTGCTCCTATACTAATTGCCAGGCGCTGAGACGAATGCCGCCAAGATCGAGCGTCTAGGACTTACGGTTCAAGAATTAGCTTTAGAAACATTTGCCTTAGGAACATGCAGAGGAGTCCAAGATAGTGTTTTTTAGACTGGCTGCCACGAGCTGAATCGAATGCAGCCAAGAGCGAGCGTCTGTGACTTACGGTTCAGGAGTTATTCACAGAAACATGGTTCTGAACATGCTGCCAATTGCTCGCCTGGGAAACATGCAGAGAAGTCCAAGATAGTGTTTTTTAGACTGGCTGCCACGAGCTGAATCGAATGCAGCCAAGAGCGAGCGTCTAGGACTTACGGTTCAGGAGTTATTCACAGAAACATGGTTCTGAACATGCTGCCAATTGCTCGCCTGGGAAACATGCAGAGAAGTCCAAGATAGTGTTTTTTAGACTGGCTGCCACGAGCTGAATCGAATGCAGCCAAGAGCGAGCGTCTAGGACTTACGGTTCAGGAGTTATTCACAGAAACATGGTTCTTTTACTGCCAGCCGCGAAAGCGAAAATAACCAAGATCGAGCGTCTAGGATTTACTTGTCAATAACTCGCCTGGGAAACATCCAGAGAAGTCAAACACAGTGCTCCTATACTAATTGCCAGGCGCTGAGACGAATGCCGCCAAGATCGAGCGTCTAGGACTTACGGTTCAGGAGTTATTCACAGAAACATGGTTCTGAACATGCTGCCAATTTCTCGCCTGGGAAACATGCAGAGAAGTCCAAGATAGTGTTTTTTAGACTGGCTGCCACGAGCTGAATCGAATGCAGCCAAGAGCGAGCGTCTAGGACTTACGGTTCAGGAGTTATTCACAGAAACATGGTTCTGAACATGCTGCCAATTGCTCGCCTGGGAAACATGCAGAGAAGTCCAAGATAGTGTTTTTTAGACTGGCTGCCACGAGCTGAATCGAATGCAGCCAAGAGCGAGCGTCTAGGACTTACGGTTCAGGAGTTATTCACAGAAACATGGTTCTGAACATGCTGCCAATTTCTCGCCTGGGAAACATGCAGAGAAGTCCAAGATAGTGTTTTTTAGACTGGCTGCCACGAGCTGAATCGAATGCAGCCAAGAGCGAGCGTCTAGGACTTACGGTTCAGGAGTTATTCACAGAAACATGGTTCTGAACATGCTGCCAATTTCTCGCCTGGGAAACATGCAGAGAAGTCCAAGATAGTGTTTTTTAGACTGGCTGCCACGAGCTGAATCGAATGCAGCCAAGAGCGAGCGTCTAGGACTTACGGTTCAGGAGTTATTCACAGAAACATGGTTCTGAACATGCTGCCAATTTCTCGCCTGGGAAACATGCAGAGAAGTCCAAGATAGTGTTTTTTAGACTGGCTGCCACGAGCTGAATCGAATGCAGCCAAGAGCGAGCGTCTAGGACTTACGGTTCAGGAGTTATTCACAGAAACATGGTTCTGAACATGCTGCCAATTGCTCGCCTGGGAAACATGCAGAGAAGTCCAAGATAGTGTTTTTTAGACTGGCTGCCACGAGCTGAATCGAATGCAGCCAAGAGCGAGCGTCTAGGACTTACGGTTCAGGAGTTATTCACAGAAACATGGTTCTGAACATGCTGCCAATTGCTCGCCTGGGAAACATGCAGAGAAGTCCAAGATAGTGTTTTTTAGACTGGCTGCCACGAGCTGAATCGAATGCAGCCAAGAGCGAGCGTCTAGGACTTACGGTTCAGGAGTTATTCACAGAAACATGGTTCTGAACATGCTGCCAATTGCTCGCCTGGGAAACATGCAGAGAAGTCCAAGATAGTGTTTTTTAGACTGGCTGCCACGAGCTGAATCGAATGCAGCCAAGAGCGAGCGTCTAGGACTTACGGTTCAGGAGTTATTCACAGAAACATGGTTCTTTTACTGCCAGCCGCGAAAGCGAAAATAACCAAGATCGAGCGTCTAGGATTTACTTGTCAATAACTCGCCTGGGAAACATCCAGAGAAGTCAAACACAGTGCTCCTATACTAATTGCCAGGCGCTGAGACGAATGCCGCCAAGATCGAGCGTCTAGGACTTACGGTTCAGGAGTTATTCACAGAAACATGGTTCTGAACATGCTGCCAATTTCTCGCCTGGGAAACATGCAGAGAAGTCCAAGATAGTGTTTTTTAGACTGGCTGCCACGAGCTGAATCGAATGCAGCCAAGAGCGAGCGTCTAGGACTTACGGTTCAGGAGTTATTCACAGAAACATGGTTCTGAACATGCTGCCAATTTCTCGCCTGGGAAACATGCAGAGAAGTCCAAGATAGTGTTTTTTAGACTGGCTGCCACGAGCTGAATCGAATGCAGCCAAGAGCGAGCGTCTAGGACTTACGGTTCAGGAGTTATTCACAGAAACATGGTTCTTTTACTGCCAGCCGCGAAAGCGAAAATAACCAAGATCGAGCGTCTAGGATTTACTTGTCAATAACTCGCCTGGGAAACATCCAGAGAAGTCAAACACAGTGCTCCTATACTAATTGCCAGGCGCTGAGACGAATGCCGCCAAGATCGAGCGTCTAGGACTTACGGTTCAAGAATTAGCTTTAGAAACATTTGCCTTAGGAACATGCAGAGAAGTCCAAGATAGTGTTTTTTAGACTGGCTGCCACGAGCTGAATCGAAAGCAGCCAAGAGCGAGCGTCTGTGACTTACGGTTCAGGAGTTATTCACAGAAACATGGTTCTGAACATGCTGCCAATTGCTCGCCTGGGAAACATGCAGAGAAGTCCAAGATAGTGTTTTTTAGACTGGCTGCCACGAGCTGAATCGAATGCAGCCAAGAGCGAGCGTCTAGGACTTACGGTTCAGGAGTTATTCACAGAAACATGGTTCTGAACATGCTGCCAATTGCTCGCCTGGGAAACATGCAGAGAAGTCCAAGATAGTGTTTTTTAGACTGGCTGCCACGAGCTGAATCGAATGCAGCCAAGAGCGAGCGTCTAGGACTTACGGTTCAGGAGTTATTCACAGAAACATGGTTCTGAACATGCTGCCAATTGCTCGCCTGGGAAACATGCAGAGAAGTCCAAGATAGTGTTTTTTAGACTGGCTGCCACGAGCTGAATCGAATGCAGCCAAGAGCGAGCGTCTAGGACTTACGGTTCAGGAGTTATTCACAGAAACATGGTTCTGAACATGCTGCCAATTGCTCGCCTGGGAAACATGCAGAGAAGTCCAAGATAGTGTTTTTTAGACTGGCTGCCACGAGCTGAATCGAATGCAGCCAAGAGCGAGCGTCTAGGACTTACGGTTCAGGAGTTATTCACAGAAACATGGTTCTTTTACTGCCAGCCGCGAAAGCGAAAATAACCAAGATCGAGCGTCTAGGATTTACTTGTCAATAACTCGCCTGGGAAACATCCAGAGAAGTCAAACACAGTGCTCCTATACTAATTGCCAGGCGCTGAGACGAATGCCGCCAAGATCGAGCGTCTAGGACTTACGGTTCAGGAGTTATTCACAGAAACATGGTTCTGAACATGCTGCCAATTTCTCGCCTGGGAAACATGCAGAGAAGTCCAAGATAGTGTTTTTTAGACTGGCTGCCACGAGCTGAATCGAATGCAGCCAAGAGCGAGCGTCTAGGACTTACGGTTCAGGAGTTATTCACAGAAACATGGTTCTGAACATGCTGCCAATTTCTCGCCTGGGAAACATGCAGAGAAGTCCAAGATAGTGTTTTTTAGACTGGCTGCCACGAGCTGAATCGAATGCAGCCAAGAGCGAGCGTCTAGGACTTACGGTTCAGGAGTTATTCACAGAAACATGGTTCTGAACATGCTGCCAATTGCTCGCCTGGGAAACATGCAGAGAAGTCCAAGATAGTGTTTTTTAGACTGGCTGCCACGAGCTGAATCGAATGCAGCCAAGAGCGAGCGTCTAGGACTTACGGTTCAGGAGTTATTCACAGAAACATGGTTCTTTTACTGCCAGCCGCGAAAGCGAAAATAACCAAGATCGAGCGTCTAGGATTTACTTGTCAATAACTCGCCTGGGAAACATCCAGAGAAGTCAAACACAGTGCTCCTATACTAATTGCCAGGCGCTGAGACGAATGCCGCCAAGATCGAGCGTCTAGGACTTACGGTTCAGGAGTTATTCACAGAAACATGGTTCTGAACATGCTGCCAATTTCTCGCCTGGGAAACATGCAGAGAAGTCCAAGATAGTGTTTTTTAGACTGGCTGCCACGAGCTGAATCGAAAGCAGCCAAGAGCGAGCGTCTGTGACTTACGGTTCAGGAGTTATTCACAGAAACATGGTTCTGAACATGCTGCCAATTGCTCGCCTGGGAAACATGCAGAGAAGTCCAAGATAGTGTTTTTTAGACTGGCTGCCACGAGCTGAATCGAATGCAGCCAAGAGCGAGCGTCTAGGACTTACGGTTCAGGAGTTATTCACAGAAACATGGTTCTGAACATGCTGCCAATTGCTCGCCTGGGAAACATGCAGAGAAGTCCAAGATAGTGTTTTTTAGACTGGCTGCCACGAGCTGAATCGAATGCAGCCAAGAGCGAGCGTCTAGGACTTACGGTTCAGGAGTTATTCACAGAAACATGGTTCTGAACATGCTGCCAATTGCTCGCCTGGGAAACATGCAGAGAAGTCCAAGATAGTGTTTTTTAGACTGGCTGCCACGAGCTGAATCGAATGCAGCCAAGAGCGAGCGTCTAGGACTTACGGTTCAGGAGTTATTCACAGAAACATGGTTCTTTTACTGCCAGCCGCGAAAGCGAAAATAACCAAGATCGAGCGTCTAGGATTTACTTGTCAATAACTCGCCTGGGAAACATCCAGAGAAGTCAAACACAGTGCTCCTATACTAATTGCCAGGCGCTGAGACGAATGCCGCCAAGATCGAGCGTCTAGGACTTACGGTTCAAGAATTAGCTTTAGAAACATTTGCCTTAGGAACATGCAGAGAAGTCCAAGATAGTGTTTTTTAGACTGGCTGCCACGAGCTGAATCGAATGCAGCCAAGAGCGAGCGTCTAGGACTTACGGTTCAGGAGTTATTCACAGAAACATGGTTCTGAACATGCTGCCAATTGCTCGCCTGGGAAACATGCAGAGAAGTCCAAGATAGTGTTTTTTAGACTGGCTGCCACGAGCTGAATCGAATGCAGCCAAGAGCGAGCGTCTAGGACTTACGGTTCAGGAGTTATTCACAGAAACATGGTTCTTTTACTGCCAGCCGCGAAAGCGAAAATAACCAAGATCGAGCGTCTAGGATTTACTTGTCAATAACTCGCCTGGGAAACATCCAGAGAAGTCAAACACAGTGCTCCTATACTAATTGCCAGGCGCTGAGACGAATGCCGCCAAGATCGAGCGTCTAGGACTTACGGTTCAAGAATTAGCTTTAGAAACATTTGCCTTAGGAACATGCAGAGGAGTCCAAGATAGTGTTTTTTAGACTGGCTGCCACGAGCTGAATCGAATGCAGCCAAGAGCGAGCGTCTGTGACTTACGGTTCAGGAGTTATTCACAGAAACATGGTTCTGAACATGCTGCCAATTGCTCGCCTGGGAAACATGCAGAGAAGTCCAAGATAGTGTTTTTTAGACTGGCTGCCACGAGCTGAATCGAATGCAGCCAAGAGCGAGCGTCTAGGACTTACGGTTCAGGAGTTATTCACAGAAACATGGTTCTGAACATGCTGCCAATTGCTCGCCTGGGAAACATGCAGAGAAGTCCAAGATAGTGTTTTTTAGACTGGCTGCCACGAGCTGAATCGAATGCAGCCAAGAGCGAGCGTCTAGGACTTACGGTTCAGGAGTTATTCACAGAAACATGGTTCTTTTACTGCCAGCCGCGAAAGCGAAAATAACCAAGATCGAGCGTCTAGGATTTACTTGTCAATAACTCGCCTGGGAAACATCCAGAGAAGTCAAACACAGTGCTCCTATACTAATTGCCAGGCGCTGAGACGAATGCCGCCAAGATCGAGCGTCTAGGACTTACGGTTCAGGAGTTATTCACAGAAACATGGTTCTGAACATGCTGCCAATTTCTCGCCTGGGAAACATGCAGAGAAGTCCAAGATAGTGTTTTTTAGACTGGCTGCCACGAGCTGAATCGAATGCAGCCAAGAGCGAGCGTCTAGGACTTACGGTTCAGGAGTTATTCACAGAAACATGGTTCTGAACATGCTGCCAATTGCTCGCCTGGGAAACATGCAGAGAAGTCCAAGATAGTGTTTTTTAGACTGGCTGCCACGAGCTGAATCGAATGCAGCCAAGAGCGAGCGTCTAGGACTTACGGTTCAGGAGTTATTCACAGAAACATGGTTCTGAACATGCTGCCAATTTCTCGCCTGGGAAACATGCAGAGAAGTCCAAGATAGTGTTTTTTAGACTGGCTGCCACGAGCTGAATCGAATGCAGCCAAGAGCGAGCGTCTAGGACTTACGGTTCAGGAGTTATTCACAGAAACATGGTTCTGAACATGCTGCCAATTTCTCGCCTGGGAAACATGCAGAGAAGTCCAAGATAGTGTTTTTTAGACTGGCTGCCACGAGCTGAATCGAATGCAGCCAAGAGCGAGCGTCTAGGACTTACGGTTCAGGAGTTATTCACAGAAACATGGTTCTGAACATGCTGCCAATTTCTCGCCTGGGAAACATGCAGAGAAGTCCAAGATAGTGTTTTTTAGACTGGCTGCCACGAGCTGAATCGAATGCAGCCAAGAGCGAGCGTCTAGGACTTACGGTTCAGGAGTTATTCACAGAAACATGGTTCTGAACATGCTGCCAATTGCTCGCCTGGGAAACATGCAGAGAAGTCCAAGATAGTGTTTTTTAGACTGGCTGCCACGAGCTGAATCGAATGCAGCCAAGAGCGAGCGTCTAGGACTTACGGTTCAGGAGTTATTCACAGAAACATGGTTCTGAACATGCTGCCAATTGCTCGCCTGGGAAACATGCAGAGAAGTCCAAGATAGTGTTTTTTAGACTGGCTGCCACGAGCTGAATCGAATGCAGCCAAGAGCGAGCGTCTAGGACTTACGGTTCAGGAGTTATTCACAGAAACATGGTTCTGAACATGCTGCCAATTGCTCGCCTGGGAAACATGCAGAGAAGTCCAAGATAGTGTTTTTTAGACTGGCTGCCACGAGCTGAATCGAATGCAGCCAAGAGCGAGCGTCTAGGACTTACGGTTCAGGAGTTATTCACAGAAACATGGTTCTTTTACTGCCAGCCGCGAAAGCGAAAATAACCAAGATCGAGCGTCTAGGATTTACTTGTCAATAACTCGCCTGGGAAACATCCAGAGAAGTCAAACACAGTGCTCCTATACTAATTGCCAGGCGCTGAGACGAATGCCGCCAAGATCGAGCGTCTAGGACTTACGGTTCAGGAGTTATTCACAGAAACATGGTTCTGAACATGCTGCCAATTTCTCGCCTGGGAAACATGCAGAGAAGTCCAAGATAGTGTTTTTTAGACTGGCTGCCACGAGCTGAATCGAATGCAGCCAAGAGCGAGCGTCTAGGACTTACGGTTCAGGAGTTATTCACAGAAACATGGTTCTGAACATGCTGCCAATTTCTCGCCTGGGAAACATGCAGAGAAGTCCAAGATAGTGTTTTTTAGACTGGCTGCCACGAGCTGAATCGAATGCAGCCAAGAGCGAGCGTCTAGGACTTACGGTTCAGGAGTTATTCACAGAAACATGGTTCTTTTACTGCCAGCCGCGAAAGCGAAAATAACCAAGATCGAGCGTCTAGGATTTACTTGTCAATAACTCGCCTGGGAAACATCCAGAGAAGTCAAACACAGTGCTCCTATACTAATTGCCAGGCGCTGAGACGAATGCCGCCAAGATCGAGCGTCTAGGACTTACGGTTCAAGAATTAGCTTTAGAAACATTTGCCTTAGGAACATGCAGAGAAGTCCAAGATAGTGTTTTTTAGACTGGCTGCCACGAGCTGAATCGAAAGCAGCCAAGAGCGAGCGTCTGTGACTTACGGTTCAGGAGTTATTCACAGAAACATGGTTCTGAACATGCTGCCAATTGCTCGCCTGGGAAACATGCAGAGAAGTCCAAGATAGTGTTTTTTAGACTGGCTGCCACGAGCTGAATCGAATGCAGCCAAGAGCGAGCGTCTAGGACTTACGGTTCAGGAGTTATTCACAGAAACATGGTTCTGAACATGCTGCCAATTGCTCGCCTGGGAAACATGCAGAGAAGTCCAAGATAGTGTTTTTTAGACTGGCTGCCACGAGCTGAATCGAATGCAGCCAAGAGCGAGCGTCTAGGACTTACGGTTCAGGAGTTATTCACAGAAACATGGTTCTGAACATGCTGCCAATTGCTCGCCTGGGAAACATGCAGAGAAGTCCAAGATAGTGTTTTTTAGACTGGCTGCCACGAGCTGAATCGAATGCAGCCAAGAGCGAGCGTCTAGGACTTACGGTTCAGGAGTTATTCACAGAAACATGGTTCTGAACATGCTGCCAATTGCTCGCCTGGGAAACATGCAGAGAAGTCCAAGATAGTGTTTTTTAGACTGGCTGCCACGAGCTGAATCGAATGCAGCCAAGAGCGAGCGTCTAGGACTTACGGTTCAGGAGTTATTCACAGAAACATGGTTCTTTTACTGCCAGCCGCGAAAGCGAAAATAACCAAGATCGAGCGTCTAGGATTTACTTGTCAATAACTCGCCTGGGAAACATCCAGAGAAGTCAAACACAGTGCTCCTATACTAATTGCCAGGCGCTGAGACGAATGCCGCCAAGATCGAGCGTCTAGGACTTACGGTTCAGGAGTTATTCACAGAAACATGGTTCTGAACATGCTGCCAATTTCTCGCCTGGGAAACATGCAGAGAAGTCCAAGATAGTGTTTTTTAGACTGGCTGCCACGAGCTGAATCGAATGCAGCCAAGAGCGAGCGTCTAGGACTTACGGTTCAGGAGTTATTCACAGAAACATGGTTCTGAACATGCTGCCAATTTCTCGCCTGGGAAACATGCAGAGAAGTCCAAGATAGTGTTTTTTAGACTGGCTGCCACGAGCTGAATCGAATGCAGCCAAGAGCGAGCGTCTAGGACTTACGGTTCAGGAGTTATTCACAGAAACATGGTTCTGAACATGCTGCCAATTGCTCGCCTGGGAAACATGCAGAGAAGTCCAAGATAGTGTTTTTTAGACTGGCTGCCACGAGCTGAATCGAATGCAGCCAAGAGCGAGCGTCTAGGACTTACGGTTCAGGAGTTATTCACAGAAACATGGTTCTTTTACTGCCAGCCGCGAAAGCGAAAATAACCAAGATCGAGCGTCTAGGATTTACTTGTCAATAACTCGCCTGGGAAACATCCAGAGAAGTCAAACACAGTGCTCCTATACTAATTGCCAGGCGCTGAGACGAATGCCGCCAAGATCGAGCGTCTAGGACTTACGGTTCAGGAGTTATTCACAGAAACATGGTTCTGAACATGCTGCCAATTTCTCGCCTGGGAAACATGCAGAGAAGTCCAAGATAGTGTTTTTTAGACTGGCTGCCACGAGCTGAATCGAAAGCAGCCAAGAGCGAGCGTCTGTGACTTACGGTTCAGGATTTATTCACAGAAACATGGTTCTGAACATGCTGCCAATTGCTCGCCTGGGAAACATGCAGAGAAGTCCAAGATAGTGTTTTTTAGACTGGCTGCCACGAGCTGAATCGAATGCAGCCAAGAGCGAGCGTCTAGGACTTACGGTTCAGGAGTTATTCACAGAAACATGGTTCTGAACATGCTGCCAATTGCTCGCCTGGGAAACATGCAGAGAAGTCCAAGATAGTGTTTTTTAGACTGGCTGCCACGAGCTGAATCGAATGCAGCCAAGAGCGAGCGTCTAGGACTTACGGTTCAGGAGTTATTCACAGAAACATGGTTCTGAACATGCTGCCAATTGCTCGCCTGGGAAACATGCAGAGAAGTCCAAGATAGTGTTTTTTAGACTGGCTGCCACGAGCTGAATCGAATGCAGCCAAGAGCGAGCGTCTAGGACTTACGGTTCAGGAGTTATTCACAGAAACATGGTTCTTTTACTGCCAGCCGCGAAAGCGAAAATAACCAAGATCGAGCGTCTAGGATTTACTTGTCAATAACTCGCCTGGGAAACATCCAGAGAAGTCAAACACAGTGCTCCTATACTAATTGCCAGGCGCTGAGACGAATGCCGCCAAGATCGAGCGTCTAGGACTTACGGTTCAAGAATTAGCTTTAGAAACATTTGCCTTAGGAACATGCAGAGAAGTCCAAGATAGTGTTTTTTAGACTGGCTGCCACGAGCTGAATCGAATGCAGCCAAGAGCGAGCGTCTAGGACTTACGGTTCAGGAGTTATTCACAGAAACATGGTTCTGAACATGCTGCCAATTGCTCGCCTGGGAAACATGCAGAGAAGTCCAAGATAGTGTTTTTTAGACTGGCTGCCACGAGCTGAATCGAATGCAGCCAAGAGCGAGCGTCTAGGACTTACGGTTCAGGAGTTATTCACAGAAACATGGTTCTTTTACTGCCAGCCGCGAAAGCGAAAATAACCAAGATCGAGCGTCTAGGATTTACTTGTCAATAACTCGCCTGGGAAACATCCAGAGAAGTCAAACACAGTGCTCCTATACTAATTGCCAGGCGCTGAGACGAATGCCGCCAAGATCGAGCGTCTAGGACTTACGGTTCAAGAATTAGCTTTAGAAACATTTGCCTTAGGAACATGCAGAGGAGTCCAAGATAGTGTTTTTTAGACTGGCTGCCACGAGCTGAATCGAATGCAGCCAAGAGCGAGCGTCTGTGACTTACGGTTCAGGAGTTATTCACAGAAACATGGTTCTGAACATGCTGCCAATTGCTCGCCTGGGAAACATGCAGAGAAGTCCAAGATAGTGTTTTTTAGACTGGCTGCCACGAGCTGAATCGAATGCAGCCAAGAGCGAGCGTCTAGGACTTACGGTTCAGGAGTTATTCACAGAAACATGGTTCTGAACATGCTGCCAATTGCTCGCCTGGGAAACATGCAGAGAAGTCCAAGATAGTGTTTTTTAGACTGGCTGCCACGAGCTGAATCGAATGCAGCCAAGAGCGAGCGTCTAGGACTTACGGTTCAGGAGTTATTCACAGAAACATGGTTCTTTTACTGCCAGCCGCGAAAGCGAAAATAACCAAGATCGAGCGTCTAGGATTTACTTGTCAATAACTCGCCTGGGAAACATCCAGAGAAGTCAAACACAGTGCTCCTATACTAATTGCCAGGCGCTGAGACGAATGCCGCCAAGATCGAGCGTCTAGGACTTACGGTTCAGGAGTTATTCACAGAAACATGGTTCTGAACATGCTGCCAATTTCTCGCCTGGGAAACATGCAGAGAAGTCCAAGATAGTGTTTTTTAGACTGGCTGCCACGAGCTGAATCGAATGCAGCCAAGAGCGAGCGTCTAGGACTTACGGTTCAGGAGTTATTCACAGAAACATGGTTCTGAACATGCTGCCAATTTCTCGCCTGGGAAACATGCAGAGAAGTCCAAGATAGTGTTTTTTAGACTGGCTGCCACGAGCTGAATCGAATGCAGCCAAGAGCGAGCGTCTAGGACTTACGGTTCAGGAGTTATTCACAGAAACATGGTTCTGAACATGCTGCCAATTTCTCGCCTGGGAAACATGCAGAGAAGTCCAAGATAGTGTTTTTTAGACTGGCTGCCACGAGCTGAATCGAATGCAGCCAAGAGCGAGCGTCTAGGACTTACGGTTCAGGAGTTATTCACAGAAACATGGTTCTGAACATGCTGCCAATTTCTCGCCTGGGAAACATGCAGAGAAGTCCAAGATAGTGTTTTTTAGACTGGCTGCCACGAGCTGAATCGAATGCAGCCAAGAGCGAGCGTCTAGGACTTACGGTTCAGGAGTTATTCACAGAAACATGGTTCTGAACATGCTGCCAATTTCTCGCCTGGGAAACATGCAGAGAAGTCCAAGATAGTGTTTTTTAGACTGGCTGCCACGAGCTGAATCGAATGCAGCCAAGAGCGAGCGTCTAGGACTTACGGTTCAGGAGTTATTCACAGAAACATGGTTCTGAACATGCTGCCAATTTCTCGCCTGGGAAACATGCAGAGAAGTCCAAGATAGTGTTTTTTAGACTGGCTGCCACGAGCTGAATCGAATGCAGCCAAGAGCGAGCGTCTAGGACTTACGGTTCAGGAGTTATTCACAGAAACATGGTTCTTTTACTGCCAGCCGCGAAAGCGAAAATAACCAAGATCGAGCGTCTAGGATTTACTTGTCAATAACTCGCCTGGGAAACATCCAGAGAAGTCAAACACAGTGCTCCTATACTAATTGCCAGGCGCTGAGACGAATGCCGCCAAGATCGAGCGTCTAGGACTTACGGTTCAGGAGTTATTCACAGAAACATGGTTCTGAACATGCTGCCAATTTCTCGCCTGGGAAACATGCAGAGAAGTCCAAGATAGTGTTTTTTAGACTGGCTGCCACGAGCTGAATCGAATGCAGCCAAGAGCGAGCGTCTAGGACTTACGGTTCAGGAGTTATTCACAGAAACATGGTTCTGAACATGCTGCCAATTGCTCGCCTGGGAAACATGCAGAGAAGTCCAAGATAGTGTTTTTTAGACTGGCTGCCACGAGCTGAATCGAATGCAGCCAAGAGCGAGCGTCTAGGACTTACGGTTCAGGAGTTATTCACAGAAACATGGTTCTGAACATGCTGCCAATTGCTCGCCTGGGAAACATGCAGAGAAGTCCAAGATAGTGTTTTTTAGACTGGCTGCCACGAGCTGAATCGAATGCAGCCAAGAGCGAGCGTCTAGGACTTACGGTTCAGGAGTTATTCACAGAAACATGGTTCTTTTACTGCCAGCCGCGAAAGCGAAAATAACCAAGATCGAGCGTCTAGGATTTACTTGTCAATAACTCGCCTGGGAAACATCCAGAGAAGTCAAACACAGTGCTCCTATACTAATTGCCAGGCGCTGAGACGAATGCCGCCAAGATCGAGCGTCTAGGACTTACGGTTCAGGAGTTATTCACAGAAACATGGTTCTGAACATGCTGCCAATTTCTCGCCTGGGAAACATGCAGAGAAGTCCAAGATAGTGTTTTTTAGACTGGCTGCCACGAGCTGAATCGAATGCAGCCAAGAGCGAGCGTCTAGGACTTACGGTTCAGGAGTTATTCACAGAAACATGGTTCTTTTACTGCCAGCCGCGAAAGCGAAAATAACCAAGATCGAGCGTCTAGGATTTACTTGTCAATAACTCGCCTGGGAAACATCCAGAGAAGTCAAACACAGTGCTCCTATACTAATTGCCAGGCGCTGAGACGAATGCCGCCAAGATCGAGCGTCTAGGACTTACGGTTCAAGAATTAGCTTTAGAAACATTTGCCTTAGGAACATGCAGAGAAGTCCAAGATAGTGTTTTTTAGACTGGCTGCCACGAGCTGAATCGAAAGCAGCCAAGAGCGAGCGTCTGTGACTTACGGTTCAGGAGTTATTCACAGAAACATGGTTCTGAACATGCTGCCAATTGCTCGCCTGGGAAACATGCAGAGAAGTCCAAGATAGTGTTTTTTAGACTGGCTGCCACGAGCTGAATCGAATGCAGCCAAGAGCGAGCGTCTAGGACTTACGGTTCAGGAGTTATTCACAGAAACATGGTTCTGAACATGCTGCCAATTGCTCGCCTGGGAAACATGCAGAGAAGTCCAAGATAGTGTTTTTTAGACTGGCTGCCACGAGCTGAATCGAATGCAGCCAAGAGCGAGCGTCTAGGACTTACGGTTCAGGAGTTATTCACAGAAACATGGTTCTGAACATGCTGCCAATTGCTCGCCTGGGAAACATGCAGAGAAGTCCAAGATAGTGTTTTTTAGACTGGCTGCCACGAGCTGAATCGAATGCAGCCAAGAGCGAGCGTCTAGGACTTACGGTTCAGGAGTTATTCACAGAAACATGGTTCTTTTACTGCCAGCCGCGAAAGCGAAAATAACCAAGATCGAGCGTCTAGGATTTACTTGTCAATAACTCGCCTGGGAAACATCCAGAGAAGTCAAACACAGTGCTCCTATACTAATTGCCAGGCGCTGAGACGAATGCCGCCAAGATCGAGCGTCTAGGACTTACGGTTCAAGAATTAGCTTTAGAAACATTTGCCTTAGGAACATGCAGAGAAGTCAAAGATAGTGTTTTTTAGACTGGCTGCCACGAGCTGAATCGAATGCAGCCAAGAGCGAGCGTCTAGGACTTACGGTTCAGGAGTTATTCACAGAAACATGGTTCTGAACATGCTGCCAATTGCTCGCCTGGGAAACATGCAGAGAAGTCCAAGATAGTGTTTTTTAGACTGGCTGCCACGAGCTGAATCGAATGCAGCCAAGAGCGAGCGTCTAGGACTTACGGTTCAGGAGTTATTCACAGAAACATGGTTCTTTTACTGCCAGCCGCGAAAGCGAAAATAACCAAGATCGAGCGTCTAGGATTTACTTGTCAATAACTCGCCTGGGAAACATCCAGAGAAGTCAAACACAGTGCTCCTATACTAATTGCCAGGCGCTGAGACGAATGCCGCCAAGATCGAGCGTCTAGGACTTACGGTTCAGGAGTTATTCACAGAAACATGGTTCTGAACATGCTGCCAATTTCTCGCCTGGGAAACATGCAGAGAAGTCCAAGATAGTGTTTTTTAGACTGGCTGCCACGAGCTGAATCGAATGCAGCCAAGAGCGAGCGTCTAGGACTTACGGTTCAGGAGTTATTCACAGAAACATGGTTCTTTTACTGCCAGCCGCGAAAGCGAAAATAACCAAGATCGAGCGTCTAGGATTTACTTGTCAATAACTCGCCTGGGAAACATCCAGAGAAGTCAAACACAGTGCTCCTATACTAATTGCCAGGCGCTGAGACGAATGCCGCCAAGATCGAGCGTCTAGGACTTACGGTTCAAGAATTAGCTTTAGAAACATTTGCCTTAGGAACATGCAGAGAAGTCCAAGATAGTGTTTTTTAGACTGGCTGCCACGAGCTGAATCGAAAGCAGCCAAGAGCGAGCGTCTGTGACTTACGGTTCAGGAGTTATTCACAGAAACATGGTTCTGAACATGCTGCCAATTGCTCGCCTGGGAAACATGCAGAGAAGTCCAAGATAGTGTTTTTTAGACTGGCTGCCACGAGCTGAATCGAATGCAGCCAAGAGCGAGCGTCTAGGACTTACGGTTCAGGAGTTATTCACAGAAACATGGTTCTGAACATGCTGCCAATTGCTCGCCTGGGAAACATGCAGAGAAGTCCAAGATAGTGTTTTTTAGACTGGCTGCCACGAGCTGAATCGAATGCAGCCAAGAGCGAGCGTCTAGGACTTACGGTTCAGGAGTTATTCACAGAAACATGGTTCTGAACATGCTGCCAATTTCTCGCCTGGGAAACATGCAGAGAAGTCCAAGATAGTGTTTTTTAGACTGGCTGCCACGAGCTGAATCGAATGCAGCCAAGAGCGAGCGTCTAGGACTTACGGTTCAGGAGTTATTCACAGAAACATGGTTCTGAACATGCTGCCAATTGCTCGCCTGGGAAACATGCAGAGAAGTCCAAGATAGTGTTTTTTAGACTGGCTGCCACGAGCTGAATCGAATGCAGCCAAGAGCGAGCGTCTAGGACTTACGGTTCAGGAGTTATTCACAGAAACATGGTTCTTTTACTGCCAGCCGCGAAAGCGAAAATAACCAAGATCGAGCGTCTAGGATTTACTTGTCAATAACTCGCCTGGGAAACATCCAGAGAAGTCAAACACAGTGCTCCTATACTAATTGCCAGGCGCTGAGACGAATGCCGCCAAGATCGAGCGTCTAGGACTTACGGTTCAGGAGTTATTCACAGAAACATGGTTCTGAACATGCTGCCAATTTCTCGCCTGGGAAACATGCAGAGAAGTCCAAGATAGTGTTTTTTAGACTGGCTGCCACGAGCTGAATCGAATGCAGCCAAGAGCGAGCGTCTAGGACTTACGGTTCAGGAGTTATTCACAGAAACATGGTTCTGAACATGCTGCCAATTTCTCGCCTGGGAAACATGCAGAGAAGTCCAAGATAGTGTTTTTTAGACTGGCTGCCACGAGCTGAATCGAATGCAGCCAAGAGCGAGCGTCTAGGACTTACGGTTCAGGAGTTATTCACAGAAACATGGTTCTGAACATGCTGCCAATTTCTCGCCTGGGAAACATGCAGAGAAGTCCAAGATAGTGTTTTTTAGACTGGCTGCCACGAGCTGAATCGAATGCAGCCAAGAGCGAGCGTCTAGGACTTACGGTTCAGGAGTTATTCACAGAAACATGGTTCTGAACATGCTGCCAATTGCTCGCCTGGGAAACATGCAGAGAAGTCCAAGATAGTGTTTTTTAGACTGGCTGCCACGAGCTGAATCGAATGCAGCCAAGAGCGAGCGTCTAGGACTTACGGTTCAGGAGTTATTCACAGAAACATGGTTCTGAACATGCTGCCAATTGCTCGCCTGGGAAACATGCAGAGAAGTCCAAGATAGTGTTTTTTAGACTGGCTGCCACGAGCTGAATCGAATGCAGCCAAGAGCGAGCGTCTAGGACTTACGGTTCAGGAGTTATTCACAGAAACATGGTTCTTTTACTGCCAGCCGCGAAAGCGAAAATAACCAAGATCGAGCGTCTAGGATTTACTTGTCAATAACTCGCCTGGGAAACATCCAGAGAAGTCAAACACAGTGCTCCTATACTAATTGCCAGGCGCTGAGACGAATGCCGCCAAGATCGAGCGTCTAGGACTTACGGTTCAGGAGTTATTCACAGAAACATGGTTCTGAACATGCTGCCAATTTCTCGCCTGGGAAACATGCAGAGAAGTCCAAGATAGTGTTTTTTAGACTGGCTGCCACGAGCTGAATCGAATGCAGCCAAGAGCGAGCGTCTAGGACTTACGGTTCAGGAGTTATTCACAGAAACATGGTTCTTTTACTGCCAGCCGCGAAAGCGAAAATAACCAAGATCGAGCGTCTAGGATTTACTTGTCAATAACTCGCCTGGGAAACATCCAGAGAAGTCAAACACAGTGCTCCTATACTAATTGCCAGGCGCTGAGACGAATGCCGCCAAGATCGAGCGTCTAGGACTTACGGTTCAAGAATTAGCTTTAGAAACATTTGCCTTAGGAACATGCAGAGAAGTCCAAGATAGTGTTTTTTAGACTGGCTGCCACGAGCTGAATCGAAAGCAGCCAAGAGCGAGCGTCTGTGACTTACGGTTCAGGAGTTATTCACAGAAACATGGTTCTGAACATGCTGCCAATTGCTCGCCTGGGAAACATGCAGAGAAGTCCAAGATAGTGTTTTTTAGACTGGCTGCCACGAGCTGAATCGAATGCAGCCAAGAGCGAGCGTCTAGGACTTACGGTTCAGGAGTTATTCACAGAAACATGGTTCTGAACATGCTGCCAATTGCTCGCCTGGGAAACATGCAGAGAAGTCCAAGATAGTGTTTTTTAGACTGGCTGCCACGAGCTGAATCGAATGCAGCCAAGAGCGAGCGTCTAGGACTTACGGTTCAGGAGTTATTCACAGAAACATGGTTCTGAACATGCTGCCAATTGCTCGCCTGGGAAACATGCAGAGAAGTCCAAGATAGTGTTTTTTAGACTGGCTGCCACGAGCTGAATCGAATGCAGCCAAGAGCGAGCGTCTAGGACTTACGGTTCAGGAGTTATTCACAGAAACATGGTTCTTTTACTGCCAGCCGCGAAAGCGAAAATAACCAAGATCGAGCGTCTAGGATTTACTTGTCAATAACTCGCCTGGGAAACATCCAGAGAAGTCAAACACAGTGCTCCTATACTAATTGCCAGGCGCTGAGACGAATGCCGCCAAGATCGAGCGTCTAGGACTTACGGTTCAAGAATTAGCTTTAGAAACATTTGCCTTAGGAACATGCAGAGAAGTCCAAGATAGTGTTTTTTAGACTGGCTGCCACGAGCTGAATCGAATGCAGCCAAGAGCGAGCGTCTAGGACTTACGGTTCAGGAGTTATTCACAGAAACATGGTTCTGAACATGCTGCCAATTGCTCGCCTGGGAAACATGCAGAGAAGTCCAAGATAGTGTTTTTTAGACTGGCTGCCACGAGCTGAATCGAATGCAGCCAAGAGCGAGCGTCTAGGACTTACGGTTCAGGAGTTATTCACAGAAACATGGTTCTTTTACTGCCAGCCGCGAAAGCGAAAATAACCAAGATCGAGCGTCTAGGATTTACTTGTCAATAACTCGCCTGGGAAACATCCAGAGAAGTCAAACACAGTGCTCCTATACTAATTGCCAGGCGCTGAGACGAATGCCGCCAAGATCGAGCGTCTAGGACTTACGGTTCAGGAGTTATTCACAGAAACATGGTTCTGAACATGCTGCCAATTTCTCGCCTGGGAAACATGCAGAGAAGTCCAAGATAGTGTTTTTTAGACTGGCTGCCACGAGCTGAATCGAATGCAGCCAAGAGCGAGCGTCTAGGACTTACGGTTCAGGAGTTATTCACAGAAACATGGTTCTTTTACTGCCAGCCGCGAAAGCGAAAATAAACCAAGATCGAGCGTCTAGGATTTACTTGTCAATAACTCGCCTGGGAAACATCCAGAGAAGTCAAACACAGTGCTCCTATACTAATTGCCAGGCGCTGAGACGAATGCCGCCAAGATCGAGCGTCTAGGACTTACGGTTCAAGAATTAGCTTTAGAAACATTTGCCTTAGGAACATGCAGAGAAGTCCAAGATAGTGTTTTTTAGACTGGCTGCCACGAGCTGAATCGAAAGCAGCCAAGAGCGAGCGTCTGTGACTTACGGTTCAGGAGTTATTCACAGAAACATGGTTCTGAACATGCTGCCAATTGCTCGCCTGGGAAACATGCAGAGAAGTCCAAGATAGTGTTTTTTAGACTGGCTGCCACGAGCTGAATCGAATGCAGCCAAGAGCGAGCGTCTAGGACTTACGGTTCAGGAGTTATTCACAGAAACATGGTTCTGAACATGCTGCCAATTGCTCGCCTGGGAAACATGCAGAGAAGTCCAAGATAGTGTTTTTTAGACTGGCTGCCACGAGCTGAATCGAATGCAGCCAAGAGCGAGCGTCTAGGACTTACGGTTCAGGAGTTATTCACAGAAACATGGTTCTGAACATGCTGCCAATTTCTCGCCTGGGAAACATGCAGAGAAGTCCAAGATAGTGTTTTTTAGACTGGCTGCCACGAGCTGAATCGAATGCAGCCAAGAGCGAGCGTCTAGGACTTACGGTTCAGGAGTTATTCACAGAAACATGGTTCTGAACATGCTGCCAATTGCTCGCCTGGGAAACATGCAGAGAAGTCCAAGATAGTGTTTTTTAGACTGGCTGCCACGAGCTGAATCGAATGCAGCCAAGAGCGAGCGTCTAGGACTTACGGTTCAGGAGTTATTCACAGAAACATGGTTCTTTTACTGCCAGCCGCGAAAGCGAAAATAACCAAGATCGAGCGTCTAGGATTTACTTGTCAATAACTCGCCTGGGAAACATCCAGAGAAGTCAAACACAGTGCTCCTATACTAATTGCCAGGCGCTGAGACGAATGCCGCCAAGATCGAGCGTCTAGGACTTACGGTTCAGGAGTTATTCACAGAAACATGGTTCTGAACATGCTGCCAATTTCTCGCCTGGGAAACATGCAGAGAAGTCCAAGATAGTGTTTTTTAGACTGGCTGCCACGAGCTGAATCGAATGCAGCCAAGAGCGAGCGTCTAGGACTTACGGTTCAGGAGTTATTCACAGAAACATGGTTCTGAACATGCTGCCAATTTCTCGCCTGGGAAACATGCAGAGAAGTCCAAGATAGTGTTTTTTAGACTGGCTGCCACGAGCTGAATCGAATGCAGCCAAGAGCGAGCGTCTAGGACTTACGGTTCAGGAGTTATTCACAGAAACATGGTTCTGAACATGCTGCCAATTTCTCGCCTGGGAAACATGCAGAGAAGTCCAAGATAGTGTTTTTTAGACTGGCTGCCACGAGCTGAATCGAATGCAGCCAAGAGCGAGCGTCTAGGACTTACGGTTCAGGAGTTATTCACAGAAACATGGTTCTGAACATGCTGCCAATTGCTCGCCTGGGAAACATGCAGAGAAGTCCAAGATAGTGTTTTTTAGACTGGCTGCCACGAGCTGAATCGAATGCAGCCAAGAGCGAGCGTCTAGGACTTACGGTTTCAGGAGTTATTCACAGAAACATGGTTCTGAACATGCTGCCAATTTCTCGCCTGGGAAACATGCAGAGAAGTCCAAGATAGTGTTTTTTAGACTGGCTGCCACGAGCTGAATCGAATGCAGCCAAGAGCGAGCGTCTAGGACTTACGGTTCAGGAGTTATTCACAGAAACATGGTTCTGAACATGCTGCCAATTTCTCGCCTGGGAAACATGCAGAGAAGTCCAAGATAGTGTTTTTTAGACTGGCTGCCACGAGCTGAATCGAATGCAGCCAAGAGCGAGCGTCTAGGACTTACGGTTCAGGAGTTATTCACAGAAACATGGTTCTTTTACTGCCAGCCGCGAAAGCGAAAATAACCAAGATCGAGCGTCTAGGATTTACTTGTCAATAACTCGCCTGGGAAACATCCAGAGAAGTCAAACACAGTGCTCCTATACTAATTGCCAGGCGCTGAGACGAATGCCGCCAAGATCGAGCGTCTAGGACTTACGGTTCAGGAGTTATTCACAGAAACATGGTTCTGAACATGCTGCCAATTTCTCGCCTGGGAAACATGCAGAGAAGTCCAAGATAGTGTTTTTTAGACTGGCTGCCACGAGCTGAATCGAATGCAGCCAAGAGCGAGCGTCTAGGACTTACGGTTCAGGAGTTATTCACAGAAACATGGTTCTGAACATGCTGCCAATTGCTCGCCTGGGAAACATGCAGAGAAGTCCAAGATAGTGTTTTTTAGACTGGCTGCCACGAGCTGAATCGAATGCAGCCAAGAGCGAGCGTCTAGGACTTACGGTTCAGGAGTTATTCACAGAAACATGGTTCTGAACATGCTGCCAATTGCTCGCCTGGGAAACATGCAGAGAAGTCCAAGATAGTGTTTTTTAGACTGGCTGCCACGAGCTGAATCGAATGCAGCCAAGAGCGAGCGTCTAGGACTTACGGTTCAGGAGTTATTCACAGAAACATGGTTCTTTTACTGCCCAGCCGCGAAAGCGAAAATAACCAAGATCGAGCGTCTAGGATTTACTTGTCAATAACTCGCCTGGGAAACATCCAGAGAAGTCAAACACAGTGCTCCTATACTAATTGCCAGGCGCTGAGACGAATGCCGCCAAGATCGAGCGTCTAGGACTTACGGTTCAGGAGTTATTCACAGAAAACATGGTTCTGAACATGCTGCCAATTTCTCGCCTGGGAAACATGCAGAGAAGTCCAAGATAGTGTTTTTTAGACTGGCTGCCACGAGCTGAATCGAATGCAGCCAAGAGCGAGCGTCTAGGACTTACGGTTCAGGAGTTATTCACAGAAACATGGTTCTGAACATGCTGCCAATTTCTCGCCTGGGAAACATGCAGAGAAGTCCAAGATAGTGTTTTTTAGACTGGCTGCCACGAGCTGAATCGAATGCAGCCAAGAGCGAGCGTCTAGGACTTACGGTTCAGGAGTTATTCACAGAAACATGGTTCTGAACATGCTGCCAATTGCTCGCCTGGGAAACATGCAGAGAAGTCCAAGATAGTGTTTTTTAGACTGGCTGCCACGAGCTGAATCGAATGCAGCCAAGAGCGAGCGTCTAGGACTTACGGTTCAGGAGTTATTCACAGAAACATGGTTCTTTTACTGCCAGCCGCGAAAGCGAAAATAACCAAGATCGAGCGTCTAGGATTTACTTGTCAATAACTCGCCTGGGAAACATCCAGAGAAGTCAAACACAGTGCTCCTATACTAATTGCCAGGCGCTGAGACGAATGCCGCCAAGATCGAGCGTCTAGGACTTACGGTTCAGGAGTTATTCACAGAAACATGGTTCTGAACATGCTGCCAATTTCTCGCCTGGGAAACATGCAGAGAAGTCCAAGATAGTGTTTTTTAGACTGGCTGCCACGAGCTGAATCGAATGCAGCCAAGAGCGAGCGTCTAGGACTTACGGTTCAGGAGTTATTCACAGAAACATGGTTCTTTTACTGCCAGCCGCGAAAGCGAAAATAACCAAGATCGAGCGTCTAGGATTTACTTGTCAATAACTCGCCTGGGAAACATCCAGAGAAGTCAAACACAGTGCTCCTATACTAATTGCCAGGCGCTGAGACGAATGCCGCCAAGATCGAGCGTCTAGGACTTACGGTTCAAGAATTAGCTTTAGAAACATTTGCCTTAGGAACATGCAGAGAAGTCCAAGATAGTGTTTTTTAGACTGGCTGCCACGAGCTGAATCGAAAGCAGCCAAGAGCGAGCGTCTGTGACTTACGGTTCAGGAGTTATTCACAGAAACATGGTTCTGAACATGCTGCCAATTGCTCGCCTGGGAAACATGCAGAGAAGTCCAAGATAGTGTTTTTTTAGACTGGCTGCCACGAGCTGAATCGAATGCAGCCAAGAGCGAGCGTCTAGGACTTACGGTTCAGGAGTTATTCACAGAAACATGGTTCTGAACATGCTGCCAATTGCTCGCCTGGGAAACATGCAGAGAAGTCCAAGATAGTGTTTTTTAGACTGGCTGCCACGAGCTGAATCGAATGCAGCCAAGAGCGAGCGTCTAGGACTTACGGTTCAGGAGTTATTCACAGAAACATGGTTCTGAACATGCTGCCAATTGCTCGCCTGGGAAACATGCAGAGAAGTCCAAGATAGTGTTTTTTAGACTGGCTGCCACGAGCTGAATCGAATGCAGCCAAGAGCGAGCGTCTAGGACTTACGGTTCAGGAGTTATTCACAGAAACATGGTTCTTTTACTGCCAGCCGCGAAAGCGAAAATAACCAAGATCGAGCGTCTAGGATTTACTTGTCAATAACTCGCCTGGGAAACATCCAGAGAAGTCAAACACAGTGCTCCTATACTAATTGCCAGGCGCTGAGACGAATGCCGCCAAGATCGAGCGTCTAGGACTTACGGTTCAAGAATTAGCTTTAGAAACATTTGCCTTAGGAACATGCAGAGAAGTCCAAGATAGTGTTTTTTAGACTGGCTGCCACGAGCTGAATCGAATGCAGCCAAGAGCGAGCGTCTAGGACTTACGGTTCAGGAGTTATTCACAGAAACATGGTTCTGAACATGCTGCCAATTGCTCGCCTGGGAAACATGCAGAGAAGTCCAAGATAGTGTTTTTTAGACTGGCTGCCACGAGCTGAATCGAATGCAGCCAAGAGCGAGCGTCTAGGACTTACGGTTCAGGAGTTATTCACAGAAACATGGTTCTTTTACTGCCAGCCGCGAAAGCGAAAATAACCAAGATCGAGCGTCTAGGATTTACTTGTCAATAACTCGCCTGGGAAACATCCAGAGAAGTCAAACACAGTGCTCCTATACTAATTGCCAGGCGCTGAGACGAATGCCGCCAAGATCGAGCGTCTAGGACTTACGGTTCAGGAGTTATTCACAGAAACATGGTTCTGAACATGCTGCCAATTTCTCGCCTGGGAAACATGCAGAGAAGTCCAAGATAGTGTTTTTTAGGACTGGCTGCCACGAGCTGAATCGAATGCAGCCAAGAGCGAGCGTCCTAGGACTTACGGTTCAGGAGTTATTCACAGAAACATGGTTCTTTTACTGCCAGCCGCGAAAGCGAAAATAACCAAGATCGAGCGTCTAGGATTTACTTGTCAATAACTCGCCTGGGAAACATCCAGAGAAGTCAAACACAGTGCTCCTATACTAATTGCCAGGCGCTGAGACGAATGCCGCCAAGATCGAGCGTCTAGGACTTACGGTTCAAGAATTAGCTTTAGAAACATTTGCCTTAGGAACATGCAGAGAAGTCCAAGATAGTGTTTTTTTAGACTGGCTGCCACGAGCTGAATCGAAAGCAGCCAAGAGCGAGCGTCTGTGACTTACGGTTCAGGAGTTATTCACAGAAACATGGTTCTGAACATGCTGCCAATTGCTCGCCTGGGAAACATGCAGAGAAGTCCAAGATAGTGTTTTTTAGACTGGCTGCCACGAGCTGAATCGAATGCAGCCAAGAGCGAGCGTCTAGGACTTACGGTTCAGGAGTTATTCACAGAAACATGGTTCTGAACATGCTGCCAATTGCTCGCCTGGGAAACATGCAGAGAAGTCCAAGATAGTGTTTTTTAGACTGGCTGCCACGAGCTGAATCGAATGCAGCCAAGAGCGAGCGTCTAGGACTTACGGTTCAGGAGTTATTCACAGAAACATGGTTCTGAACATGCTGCCAATTTCTCGCCTGGGAAACATGCAGAGAAGTCCAAGATAGTGTTTTTTAGACTGGCTGCCACGAGCTGAATCGAATGCAGCCAAGAGCGAGCGTCTAGGACTTACGGTTCAGGAGTTATTCACAGAAACATGGTTCTGAACATGCTGCCAATTGCTCGCCTGGGAAACATGCAGAGAAGTCCAAGATAGTGTTTTTTAGACTGGCTGCCACGAGCTGAATCGAATGCAGCC